>NC_057802.1:4218533-4438119 GCF_018294505.1 Triticum aestivum | reverse complement strand
GTGGGGGCAGGGCGACGGCGACGAGCACCGGGCGGCGACCCGTCGAGGCAAGGGCGCGGGGCGACGGCGATGAGGAGCGGGCGGCGACGGCGAGCACGGGCAGCCTAGCGGCGTCGGGGGCAACTGGCGAGGTATGTCGAAAATTTCCTAAGTGTGGACTTATATAGCAAAGCCTTTAGTCCCGGTTCGTGGCACCAACCGGGACTAAAGGTGGGCATTAGTCCCAGTTGGTGCCACCAACCGGGACCAAAGGCCTCTTTTCAGCAGCCCAAAGGGCGGGAAGCGGCGGCCTTTCGTCCCGGTTGGTGGCACCAACCGGGACTAAAGGGGGGGCATTGGTCCCGGTTGGTGCCACCAACCGGGACCAAAGGCCTTGCGCTGCCCGCGGCCAAAAGTTTAGTCCCACCTCGCTAGTTGAGAGGGGCTCGGAGTGGTTTATAAGCTCCACTGCGGCTGCCCTCTCGAGCTCCTCTCAAATGCAGGCTTACGGTCCTAATGTCACACTGTGCTGTCTGTTGGCCTATTGGGCCTTCTGCGGGCCTGAATCCTGGCCCAGGTTGGGTTTCTAGTCGTATTCAGGCCGTGGTGGCCCAATAGGTGGCCGTTTTTTAAATTTTTTGCATTATTTATTTTCTTTTGTTTTTTGCTTTATTTTTTAATTCTTTTTGCTTTTAGGTCAGCAAAATTATAAACTGTCTGTTAGTGCCATTAGTTTTAGAAAACATATAAACTTTCTATTAGTGCCATTAGTTCTTTATGAAAATTCTTTTTGTTGTATTTAGTTTTTTTATTTTCTTTTTTGCTATATTTATTTTGTTTTATTTCTACTTACAACAAAAAACTTATTTATTTTATTTTATTTTGTTTCTAATTACTTATTTATTTTACTTTATGATAATTCTTTCTGCTATTAAAGTTTCTATCAAAAAAAGTTCTTTATGAAAATTCTTTTTGCTTTTAATGATTAAAAATAAAAAAGAGGCGCAATGCGCGTTGATTTGCTTCAAGCCTTTCGGAATAGTGTAGACTGCACTGCACATAGCTTGATGCAGTCTACCTTATTCCTCAAGGCTTGAAGCTAAGCAACGTGAGCATTGCGCCTCTTCTTCATCGTCTCTGCACTCAGGGCTTATAAACCGCTCCTAGTGCCTCTCAGCTAGCGAGGTGGGACTAAAAAACTGCTTAGCTAGTAAGAAACTCTAGTACCGGTTCGTGCCACGAACAGGTACTAAAGGTGCTCGTGGGGCCACAGCCTCATTAGTACCGGTTCGTGGCACCAACAGGGACCAAAGGGTGGAATTGGTCCCGGTTCGTGCCACCAACCGGGACCAATGGCCTTGCACAGCGGCGTGGTGGTGAGTTTAGTCCCACCTCGCTAGCTAAGAGAGAGCCGCACCTGTTTATAAGGTGCGGTGCGCCTGAGCTGTCGAGCTCCTCTCTAAAGCAGGCTTACGGGCCTAACCTCTCTGCACTCAGGGCTTATAAAGCATTTCAAATGAACTCTGAAAAGGTTGAAAGTTGGCATGGTATCATCATTTCATCCACATAGCATGTGCAAGAAAGTTGAGAGGGTTACGGCAAAAACTAGATGCACTTCTTGTACAAAACCGACAATGGTATCATACTCGTCTATTACAAAGTTGGCATGCTATCATCATAATAGTTGCGGGAGAAAGTCTTCACTTTTTCTTCGCTTGTGTATTTGCTTATTGCGCCGTAACCATGGATAATCTTCATCGTTTATCAGGATGCTTGGGTCAGCCTTGACTTTGAAGGGAGGAATTTCATGAAACTTTTCATAATCTTCAGACATGTCTGTCTTGCCCTCCACTCCCACAATGTCCCTTTTTCCTGAAAGAACTATGTGCCGCTTTGGCTCATCGTATGATGTATTCGCTTCCTTATCTTTTCTTTTCCTCGGTCTGGTAGACATGTCCTTCACATAGATAACCTGTGCCACATCATTGGCTAGGACGAACGGTTCGTCAGTGTACCCAAGATTGTTCAGATCCACTGTTGTCATTCCGTACTGTGGGTCTACCTGTACCCCGCCTCCTGACAGATTGACCCATTTGCACTTAAACAAAGGGACCTTAAAATCATGTCCGTAGTCAAGTTCCCATATGTCCATTATGTAACCATAATATGTGTCCTTTCCCCTCTCGGTTGCTGCATCAAAGCGGACACCGCTGTTTTGGTTGGTGCTCTTTTGATCTTGGGCGATCGTGTAAAATGTATTCCCATTTATCTCGTATCCTTTGTAAGTCAATACAGTCGAAGATGGTCCCCTGGACAACGAGTACAACTCATCACAAATAGTGGTGTCACCTCTGAGACGTGTTTCCAACCAACTGCTGAAAGTCCTGATGTGTTCACATGTAATCCAGTCGTCACACTGCTCCGGGTGTTTGGAGCGCATACTGTTCTTGTGTTCATCGACATACGGGGTCACCAAGGTAGAGTTCTGTAGAACTGTGTAGTGTGCTTCAGACCAAGAATATCCGTCCCTGCATATTATTGAGTTCCCCCCTCCAAGCGTGCCTTTTCCAGTCAGTCTCCCCTCATACCGCGATTTAGGGAGACCTATCTTCTTAAGGCCAGGAATGAAGTCAACACAAAACCCAATGACATCCTCTGTTTGATGGCCCATGGAGATGCTTCCTTCTGGCCTAGCGCGGTTACGGACATATTTCTTTAGGACTCCCATGAACCTCTCAAAGGGGAACATATTGTGTAGAAATACGGGCCCCAGAATGACAATCTCGTCGACTAGATGAACTAGGACGTGCGTCATGATATTGAAGAAGGATGGTGGGAACACCAGCTCGAAACTGACAAGACATTGCGCCACATCACTCCTTAGCCTTGGTATGATTTCTGGATCGATCACCTTCTGAGAGATTGCATTGAGGAATGCACATAGCTTCACAATGGCTAATCGGACGTTTTTCGGTAGAAGCCCCCTCAATGCAACCGGAAGCAGTTGCGTCATAATCACGTGGCAGTCATGAGACTTTAGGTTCTGGAACTTTTTCTCTGGCATATTTATTATTCCCTTTATATTCGACGAGAAGCCAGTCGGGACCTTCATACTGAGCAGGCATTCAAAGAAGATTTCTTTCTCTTCTTTCGTAAGAGCGTAGCTGGCAGGACCTTCATATTGCTTCGGAGGCATGCCGTCTTTTTCGTGCAAACGTTGCAGGTCCTCCCGTGCCTCAGGTGTATCTTTTCTCTTCCCATACACGCCCAAGAAGCCTAGCAGGTTCACACAAAGGTTCTTCGTCACGTGCATCACGTCGATTGAAGAGCGGACCTCTAGCTCTTTCCAGTAGGGTAGGTCCCAAAATATAGATTTCTTCTTCCTCATGGGTGCGTGTCCCTCAACGTCATTCGGAACAGCTAGTCCGCCGGGACCCTTTCCAAAGATTACGTGTAAATCATTGACCATAGCAAGTACGTGATCACCGGTACGCATGGCGGGCTTCTTCCGGTGATCTGGCTCGCCTTTGAAATGCTTGCCTTTCTTTCGACATTGATGGTTGGTTGGAAGAAATCGACGATGGCCCAGGTACACATTCTTCCTGCTTTTGTCCAGGTATATACTTTCAGTGTCATCTAAACAGTGCGTGCATGCGTGGTATCCCTTGTTTGTCTGTCCTGAAAGGTTACTGAGAGCTTCTTCTTGTTGGGGAACGTAGCAATAATTCAAAATTTTCTACGCATCACCAAGATCAATCTATGGAGTCATCTAGCAACGAGAGAGAGGAGTGCATCTACATACCCTTGTAGATCGCGAGCGGAAGCGTTCAAGAGAACGGGGTTGATGGAGTCGTACTCGTCGTGATCCAAATCACCGATGATCCTAGCACCGAATGGACGGCACCTCCGCGTTCAACACACGTACGGAGCAGCGACGTCTCCTCCTTCTTGATCCAGCAAGGGGGGAGGAGAGGTTGATGGAGATCCAGCAGCACGACGGCGTGGTGGTGGAAGTAGCGGGATCCCGGCAGGGCTTCGCCAAGCGCAAGCGGGCAGGAAGAGGTGTCACGGGAGGGAGAGGGAGGCGCCAGGGCTTGGGTATTGCTGCCCTCCCTTCCCCCCACTATATATAGGGCCAAGGGAGGGGGGGGGGGCGCAGCCTTGGCCCTTCCTTCAAGGAAGGGTGCGGCCAGGGAGGAGTCCTTCCCCCCCAAGGCACCTCGGAGGTGCCTTCCCCCTTTAGGACTCTCCCTTTTCCTTATCTCTTGGCGCATGGGCCTCTTGGGGCTGGTGCCCTTGGCCCATATAGGCCAAGGCGCACCCCCTACAGCCCATGTGCCCCCCGGGGCTTGTGGACCCCCTTGGTGGACCACCGGACCCCTTTCGGCACTCCCGGTACAATACCGATAAAGTGCGAAACTTTTCCGGCGACCAAAATAAGACTTCCCATATATAAATCTTTACCTCCGGACCATTCCAAAACTCCTCGTGACGTCCGGGATCTCATCCGGGACTCCGAACAACTTTCGGGTTACCGCATACTAATATCTCTATAACCCTAGCGTCACCGAACCTTAAGTGTGTAGACCCTACGGGTTCGGGAGACAGGCAGACATGACCGAGACGACTCTCCGGTCAATAACCAACAGCGGGATCTGGATACCCATGTTGGCTCCCACATGCTCCTCGATGATCTCATCGGATGAACCACGATGTCGAGGATTCAATCAATCCCGTATACAATTCCCTTTGTCTATCGATATGTTACTTGCCCGAGATTCGATCGTCAGTATCCCTATACCTTGTTCAATCTCGTTACTGGCAAGTCTCTTTACTCGTTCCGTAACTCACATCATCCCGTGATCAACTCCTTGGTCACATTGTGCACATTATGATGATGTCCTACCGAGTGGGCCCAGAGATACCTCTCCGTTTACACGGAGTGACAAATCCCAGTCTCGATTCATGCCAACCCAACAGACACTTTCGGAGATACCTGTAGTGCACCTTTATAGCCACCCAGTTACGTTGTGACGTTTGGTACACCCAAAGCATTCCTACGGTATCCGGGAGTTGCACAATCTCATGGTCTAAGGAAATGATACTTGACATTAGAAAAGCACTTAGCAAACGAACTACACGATCTTGTGCTAGGCTTAGGATTGGGTCTTGTCCATCACATCATTCTCCTAATGATGTGATCCCGTTATCAACGACATCCAATGTCCATGGTCAGGAAACCGCAACCATCTATTGATCAACGAGCTAGTCAACTAGAGGCTTACTAGGGACATGGTGTTGTCTATGTATCCACACATGTATCTGAGTTTCCTATCAATACAATTCTAGCATGGATAATAAACGATTATCATGAACAAGGAAATATAACAATAACCTATTTATTATTGCCTCTAGGGCATATTTCCAACACTTCTTCAATATTTTCAATAGCTTCTCAAATCCTTTGTCAGGCACAGCATTCTCTGCCTTCCACTGCAGCAATTCCAGTATGGTACCGAGCTTTGTGTTGCCATCTTCGCAATTGGGGTACAACCATTTTTTGTGATCCTCTAACATGCGATCGAACTTCAGCTTCTCCTTTTGACTTTCGCATTGCGTCCTTGCATCGACAATGACCTGGCGGAGATCATCATCATCGGGCACTGGTTCCTCTTCATCTTCAGCAGCTTCCCCCCTTGCAGCATCATTGGGCACATCGTCTGGTTCCTCTTGATCTTCAGCAGCTTCCCCCGTTGCAGCATCACCATATTCAGGGGGCACATAGTTGTCATCGTCCTCTTCTTCTTCGCCGTCTTCCATCATAACCCCCATTTCTCCGTGCCTCGTCCAAACATTATAGTGTGGCATGAAACCCTTGTAAGGCAGGTGGGCATGAAGGATTTTCCGGTCAGAGTAAGACTTCGTATTCCCACATGTAGGGAATGGACAACACATAAAACCATTCTGCTTGTTTGCCTCAGCCACTTCGAGAAAATCATGCACGCCCTTAATGTACTCGGAGGTGTGTCTGTCACCGTACATCCATTGCCGGTTCATCTGCGTGCATTATATATAATTAAGTGTGTCAAAAACCATTACAGAACATCATGAATAGATAATTAAGTGACCAAATTAATAGAAGTTCATCATCACATTAGAACCAAAGTACATACATAGTTCTCATCTAACAACATATATATAGCTCTCCAGAGCATCTAATTAATTAAACCATACATGGAAACTATGTAAAACATTTCAATGCGAAAACAAATGCGATCATAATCGCAACCAAGGTAACAATTGATCCAACGGCATAATGATACCAAGTCTCGGTATGAATGGCATATTTTCTAATCTTTCTAATCTTCAAGCGCATTGCATCCATCTTGATCTTGTGATCATCGACGACATCCGCAACATGCAACTCCAATATCATCTTCTCCTCCTCAATTTTTTTATTTTTCCTTCAAGTAATTGTTTTCTTCTTCAACTAAATTTAACCTCTCGGCAATAGGGTCGGTTAGAATTTCCGGTTCAACTACCTCCTAGATAAATAAAATCTATGTCACGCTGGTCGGTATATTTGTCATAAACAATAAATGAATCAAATAGTTATAAAAAGATAATATATACCACATCCGAATCATAGACAGGACGAGGGCCGACGGGGGCGGATACCAAAACCATCGCACTATGTAATAAGAAGGAATAAAATAGTAAGAAAATTAGACAAGTATCTATCTAAAGTAAGAATTTTTTTCTTTCAAAAAGAAGATAAGAACAAGAGGCTCACCACGGTGTTGCCGGCGACGAGATCGGCGCGGGCGGTCGACGGCGGTGAAGACGGGAATGGGACGTGACGGGCCGCTAAACCTAGACAAATCTCGAGGAAAATGGAGCTTTGAGGTCGAGCTTCGAGAGGACAAAGCTTAACTAGTGTGGCTCGGGCATTTCATCGAACACCTCATGTGCATAGGAGGTGAGCTAGAGCACCACAAAGCCCTCCCCTCACCGGCCAGAGAAAAACAGAGCACTGGAGTGCTCTGCTCGCGGACGAGGGGTATATATAGGCACCTCATTGGTCCCAGTTCATGGCATGAACCGGTACTAAATCCGGGACTTCTGTCTCGGTTCATGCCAAGAACCGGGACAAATGGTTGTGGGCCAGGAGCGAGGACCATTAGTCCCGGTTCGTGGCTCGAACCGGGACAAATGGTTGCATACGAACCGGGACCAATGCCCACGAGGCCCCGGCCGGCCCCCTGGGCTCACGAACCGGGACGAATGCCCCCATGGGTCCCGGTTCGTGACTGAACCGGGGCTAATGTGAAAACTGCCCTGTGACCTATGCCCTGTTTTCTACTAGTGATGTATCTTCCCGTCGACACCGTAGGCAGTGGCGGAGCTTGGCCCAGAAATCTGGGCGGGCCGGCCCTAGGAAATTGCTCTAGGGGTTGTGTTTCATTGGCCAAAATACGTATATACTGCAGGAACATCGCATGGGCTGGGCGGGCCACGGCCAATTCGGCCTTGCCGTAGCTCCGCCACTGACCGTAGGCACCTCGTCGTCGACGGAAACACACATACACATTTATACTAAGGATGTGCAAGATTTCACATCATTACATATGCCAATATAATAGCACAGATATGTAGGGGAGACTGCAGCGTGTGCCGACGCGTAAGTGACCGGTGTATGGTATTATGACGGTGTTATAGGAAGAAGCGGCAACAGGTTTTTTTAGGGGTAAAAGCCTGATTTCATCGGCAAAATCCACAGAATGTGGGATGGAAACTACATCATGCGCCTGGCAGACCACACATGATGCCCTGGAGCTAAAGTAAGGAAAAAATTAGCTAAACTATGTGCTTCAAAATTAGAAGCATGACCTTCAAAAGTAAAGATACAAGTAAATGGTGCAGCTCACGCTTTGATCTCGTTAACGATGGCTCCAGATTTGTCATGATTTCTCTGATTAATATCTCCAATAACCTGTTTATTAGGTTTATTAGGGTCCGGTATAATTAGGGTTAATTGGACATATATAACCAGTATAATTAGGGTTAATTGGACATATGCACTACAACTTTCATGAGTTGGAAAAACGCCATTACAATTCTGCATATTCGAAAAATGCCATTACAACTCTTCCATTCTTCTCTATATGCCATTATGTTAAATTTGAGACACCAATACCCTTGGCCTTGTCTTTCTGCTTTCACCCTCCTCTCATCTTCGGGCCAATAGCTCCTGTGCGACACATTTGAGGTGAATTGGCAAGAGTGCGATGTTGTTCGAGCGAATGGCTGTGGTGCGACAATTTTGAGCAGGTAAATAGCCCACGCACGACATGGCTGTTAAACTCAACGGATGCCCTCGTTAGCTGTTGGGGGCTGGACCCACCACTTATCCACGTAAGCGCGGGACCCACCACTTGTCTATTCGCGGGACCCACCTCCTCGCAGCTAGAAGAGACGAGCGCCCGTGCCCGTCCGCCCGCCGCCGCCCATTCATCCCCTTTCCCCAATCTTTCTCTTCTCCGGCGACCTAGCGCAAATGTCTACCTCCTCCGCCACGCACTCAAAATGGCGGCAGTATGGACCAGTGCTGCTCACAAGGTGCCATGACTGCCCACGCCCAGACCCTCTTAAACGGTTGGTCACTAAGAGGGATGACAATGGCAATCTTGGGCGGGAATTTGTGAAATGCTTGAGCAAACCAATGGCAGGAAGGGATGGCAAGGTTAGATCTCAGTTCTTAGCCCGTTCTTTCGTTGTCTTTTGCTCTGATTTCTCCATATTTTGTTTTTTCTCCTCGAATTTGGGATTTAGGGTTCATGTTGTTCTTTTCAGATCTTGAGGAAATTTTACCATTTCGAGTGGATTGATGAATATGTTGATAGGATTCAGTTTGAGGGCTACGTTGATTCGAGCGTGGCCACAACCTGGGAGCTCAATTTGGGCGGGGTGCCGCCGATTGCTGTGGAGAATACGGGGAGCTCGGGCGGAGGGGTGGGCAGAGTCGTGCCGATGGCGATGTATGCGCCCAATGCTGAACTGCATGCGGAGTCCGAACTGAGCGAGGAACTGAAGAAGATCAAGAAACATCTAATGTAGATGATCGATTTGCAGAAGCAAGCAAATATCATGGCAGGGGTTCTATTGTTGTATCATTGCTCTGTTTTTGTTTTATTTGTTGTTCATCCGTCATTAGAATGGGCATTTAGGCCTGTCAGGGTAGAGGATGTGATCTGTGCGCCATGCCAAGTTATGTATCTGAACTGAAGCAACAATTTGGAACACAAATTATTCAGTGTTCATGCTCCGTTTCCTATGTTTTTGTTCTTCAGTTAACAAAGTACACACCCAAATTCAGTTTCTAGTAAAAAACAAAATTGGGCTGCCGAATAGATGTTGGGCCGTGACCAGCCCACCAGCGTAGGGGCACCAGCCCACCTCTAACTTCGGCAAATAAAAAGGGGCCCAATAAAATGTTACTTGTTTTTATTTTGGCCTTTTTCTTGCACTAAATTTTGTGATGGATCATTTTTTGATGCACTAAAACTAAATGTTAATTGTTTTTATGCATGTCTACGGTTCCATGAACTAAATGAGTTGATGCTTGCATGAAGTGCCCGAAGTAAATTAGTTTGCATTTCCTAGTTGCACCCATGTCCATAGTGGGTTTGCATGGGGCTCCTAGTTGCATGTCCATGGTTTGGTCAATATTTTGAAGATGGTGTGTGTGGTGATTGGGGTGTAGAAACCGGGCCCGTAGCAAAATAAGCAAAAACAACCCATAGCAATCCACAAATAATAGCACAAAACATACAATATATATAGTAGCATAACGATTATATAGAAGCATAACGATTGCAACCCATAGTTCCACGATAGCCTTACAACTTAAAGTACTAATAAAACTTAATAATAGTAGCATAAAGATTACAACTTAAAAAAACTAATACGACAGATCTATAGCAAGCTAGATAGATAGGGGGCACCAAACGCGGGTTCTTCGGGTTCTTCTTCTCCTCCTCCTCCGGGGCCACCTCGCTCCTCTGGGCGCCGCCCTTCACTCCTTCCCGTTGTTGATGGGGTACGGGAGCGTGTGCATAACGCCGTTGTTGGGGAAGATGCCGTTGAAGTCGGTGAAGATATTGTAGGTTGTGAAAGCTATGAACTCACAACCAACCCAATACGCTCACCCGAGGAGATGGAAAACATCGAAAGGGTTAGTGAACGTGGCGAGGAGCCCAACCACAACGCCGTTGTGGTTGACCTCCTCAAGATGGTACATCCGAGGAGAGCCGCGGGGGAGGTGGCGGAAGCCGGCCGCATGGAAGAACTCCGTTAACTCCCTTGCGCCCCTCCACCTCGAGATCGCCCAAACCCTAAGGGTTCTCTCTACATACACTCCGGCCGGGTAGAGCCTTTCCGGCACGGTTGGGGGGAAGCGGTAGGTGGGGCCGTTGTACTGCATGGTGGCGGGGTGACTCGAGGGCTCGATCGGGTTTGATGGGCAAGAAGGAAGAAGGAGGGAAGAGGAGGCAGAGGTAGGGGTGTGGATGAGGAGGGAGAGGAAGACGATAGTGCGGCTTAAATAGCCCAAGTGCGACGTGGTTTCACCCCGTAGAATTAATGGGCGGGCGGCGTTTGGTGGCGCCCCATGAAAGTGTGTACACGAGCGTGGGAAACGGGCTGCGATCCTTCTGTGCCACCGGTCGCGGGTCAAGGGGGACGGGCTCACGCACGCGTCTGTGCCGTCGTGGGTCAAGGGGACACGCCTGCCCCAGGTTCTCTGCGTGTGCCGCCCGTGCATTCATGCCGTAGCCCATTAATCTGCACATCTTGCTAGGGCCTGGCTAGAGGGCAACGTTCGGTCGATGGGAGACGTGACAATAATGGACGCCTTCATTTGCCCATCTTGTAACGGGCAGCACGCCGTTTGAACTGCATGGATACCCACATCGATACCCCATGCCAGTATTGCGTCCTCAAAGAGGAGCACGCCATGTACAGCACACCATGCAGCGTTGGCTTTTTGGTTGTCTTCATCGGGCTGCTGCATTGTGGCCGGGTGCATGCTTTGATGCGACGATGCATCAGTTCTAATGGTAGGCATGTGACAGGTTACTGCGTCGATAGGGGTGGCGGAGCAGGGCTACGTCGAGGGCATGCATGCAACGCACGGGCGCAGTTGTGCGGGTGGGCATGCATGCTGCGGATAGGCACGGGCACGCATGCAACGATGGAAAGGGCACTGCATAGGCTTGGTCCGCATCAACTCTTGCCGTTGGATTCAAATGAACGGTCCTGATGCCCCAACGAGAGAGGCTGGTCCAAACCCCACCGACTCAACCAATCAGCGCGTCTCATGCGGATCGATGCACACTGATTCAACCAATCAGTGCATCTCATGCGGATCGATGCACACTGTAGCTAACCCTAGCGCCTGATCTCAACCGTCCACGCACAACGATCGACGACCCGGTAGTGTGCGGGGTTTTGAGGGGGTTTGAGAGGGGTTTTGAGGGGTTTTGACTGATTAGGGTTGAGCATAACTAATTTAAAAAAATCAAAAAAATATAAATTTGCGCACATAGTCTTATTATGTCGTCTAGTAACGAGAAAAAAAATATAAATATGGTTTACATATATTTTTACGAAAAATCCTTCACAAAATTGTCATTCCTCGAACAATGTAGTATGAAGTTCAAGGGAGAGAGTAGTGGGCACCCGAGAGTAGGTGGGGTTTTGAAAATGAAAAGTGTGAAAACCTCACCAAAACTTCATTTTGGATTGACTAAGAAAGATCTTAACTTACTTTTCTCATTTTCATGTTTTAAACTTGTTTATATAATTTTCTATTAAACCTTGTTTTTTCAAAAAAAAAGAAAATAATAGAAAATTAATTCAATAAATAGTGAGACTTTAGATTTACACTATATAGGTAGAATAGATGTGTAGAAAAATTATTTGGCTGGTTTAGACAAGGTGCCAAAAAAACTTGCTTAAATATGAGGCTGTTTACCCTACCTTTTGAGGTCATTTGAGACACACTTTTTATGATATGAGTTCAACTTACCAAAAGGGCTCGGAATGATAAGCAAGCAAACATATTTCAGTTGAGGTACTTTAGATAGCATTAAAACATCAATACCCCATCCCTAATTCAAATTTGAGCCCAAATTTGAATTTGAATTTGAATTTTATTTGGCTGGTTTAGACAAGGTACCAACAAACAAGTTTGAATAGAAATACAGGGATACATAGTGACTACCAGTACGCACCAAGTTACAAATATATTATTACATGCCCCAAATTTTCAAACTGTTCTCTGTTCTACCTCTTCCTACCACGTCGCGTGCCCTTCTTCGCCTTAGCACTTCTTGTTTTTGGTTCTACTACACATACAAGTTCACTGATCATCTTGGTTTTCTTCACTGGGCTTTTCAACACCTCGCCAACACCCTCGTGATCAGTGTCTTCAGTCTCAATGTTGACAACAGTTTCAGTTTCTTCGGTGTGTACCTCAACATGGGTTTCTTCAGTTTGAACCTCGACACGCTCAGGTTCAGTTTCAACCTCGAGAGCAGTTTCTTCAGTCTGAATGTTGACTGCAGCAGGATTTTCTTCAGTCTGCTCAGGCTCAGGCACACTTCTCTTCTTTCTACTGCCATTGGCTCTTGCTTTTTTTGTTGGCCAACACTGTTCAACAACAAGGGGCTGACTTGCTCGCTTCCTCCTGGCCATTGGGAAAATGTTATAGATATAGTAATTGGAAAAAAGCACCAAATCAAAACACAGACAAATACACAAGAACATACTGTGGCTCATCAGGAGTGTAACAGCATTTGACAGATCCCACTCTGTGCCCAAGTTCCTGGCACAACTTGCATATGTTTTTGTTACCTTTTTGGGCCCTTTTTGGCTTTCCATCTTTCTTTCCCTTCTTACTACTCCCACCTTTCTCAAACCATGCCTTGAATCTACTCTGTTTAGGCCTGCCAGCCTTTCTTTTCGTCAAGGGAGGACACATGGAAAATTCAATGTCCACTTCAGGCCGCTGAGACTGATCTGTAAGTGCTGGAATTGGAGTAGCATATGCAGCTTTGAATCTTGCTACCGAATAATATTCATGCAAATATGGGTGCATGTTTATCTTCGGTTGGGATGCTAAGAAGAGAATGGCATGCTCACATGGTTTACGAGTGTGTTGCCACTCGAGGCAAGTGCAATCATGCAATTCAGTGTTAACAACATGTCTCCTTCCAGTTTTGTTATCTCTAACTTCAGCACCCCAAGGTGAAGATTTTTCAACAAACAAATGTGAAAGACATCTGCTCCTATTGACCACCTGTTGTACCACTGCTGGAAGCTTATCACCTTGCAGACAATCACCTATCCTTCTTCTCAATTCCCACAACCGCATGAGCATGATCCTGATTTGGTCAACCATGTCATGCACAAGTAAATCTTTTAACTCCTTCACCTTGTTGTTGAAACTCTCTGCCAAATTGTTGTTGATGTGGTCACACTTGATGGCAGTGTTGAATGCTGACCTGTACCATAACAAAGAATGGTAGGTGTTCAGCCATGGACCAAACTCATCACATGCTGCCATTATCTTATCAAGATGATATTTGTGTGTCTGTCTAGTGTAAGATCTTGCTGCCGGCCACATGCACCCAAATTCTTCTCCTCTAAATTTTTTGATCAAATTCATCCACAAATGACCGAAGCACTCCCTCTGCTCAGCATGTGGGAAAACATTTTTCACTGAATTTTCAAGCCCCTTACATGCATCTGTGTGTATAGCCAAAGGTGACACTGGCCCTAGGCATCTTTTCAACTAGATCATGAACCATGTCCATGAAGCCTCTGTTTCTGACTGAAACAAGCCAACAACAATAGGAAGCATCCAGTTGTGTCCATCTAGAGCATTGCATGCTGCCAACTGACCATTCCACTTGCCTGTCAAAAATGATGAGTCTATGCTCAAATATGGACGGCACCCTGCTTTGAACTCATCGATGCAAGGCTTCAAAGCCATAAAAAACTTGGAGAACTTGACTTCACCTTCGGCTGATACCTTTGTATGAATCTCCACAACACTGCCAGGTGACCTCTTTTCCACCTCTGCTTTGAAGTTGTAAAGCATCCTAAATGTATTTGCCCAATCACCATATAAATTTTTCATTGCCCTTTGTTTTGCCTTCCACACTGTGGTATATTTCAGTTTAATGGGGTACATCTTTTCCAAGTCTACTTTGAGTTTCTTGGCAGTAGTGTTTGGTGCTTTGGCTAAAATTGGGGTGATCTTTTCTGCAACCCAAAGTTGTGATGTCATGGTTGATACTCTCTGTGAACTTGTAATACAAGTATGTTGATTGGGGATTTGGTTAACCCTGACAGTACTTCCATCAGGTTGCAGTCTAGCAGATATGTACCACTTGCAAGGCTTTACACTACCATCAAATCCTCTGCACCTCGCATAAAACTTCTTTCTATCAGTCCAAACAGTCTTGGCATCAAACTCATGTTTCACTGCATAAGTCTTGAAACACATCCTAAACTCCTTCATGCTTGGGAACAACTTGCCTACTTCAATGATAGGGTTTTCTTTGTCATACACATGCACCAGCTCATCATCATGTGCATCATCTACTTCATCTGCAGCTTGTTCCATCAACCGTCCATCTACTTCTTCATCAGCATTAGCAGGCAAACTAGATTCGTCCCTCTCCTGCTTATCTCTGTCATCGACTGGAACGCCAAAAAGTTTGGCCATCTCAATGTCAGGCATTGGTGCAATGACCAAATCAGTAGGCTCATCTCATTCAACTACATTCCAATCAACAGTTGTTGCAGTTTCAGTTTCAGTTCCAGTCACCTGTCCCTCTTCGGCTATTACTGTAAGTTTAGTACACATGGGAATCAATGGCCTCTGTGTAGCCCAATCATCATCTACCATCTACGCAGCCAATTGTGATGGCACATATCCAACCTTCGAAAAAATGTTCAGATCAAAGAGCTCAGCAAAAAATTAGCCCGTTTGCTTGTCCAGCCATTTTGCCGATCGATTTCTTCAACAATCTGTTCACCATCTTCTATTCTCACATACTCTCCTTTCCAATCATCAAACCGCAACAGTGATACGTCTTGCTCTAGACCCCAAACAATATTCTCCCCAATTTTTTCCACCCATTTCTTCACTGCCGGCTCTCCCATGTTCTGTAGAACTTGTGGATCAATCTCTGTAAACTCAACCTCCCATTTAACAATTGTGTCTCTCTCAATGTTCTGTATGCTACCATCAACTAATTTTGCCTTTGATGGAAAGAAATTGACTGTCAATTCGAAGGTCCGAGCGGCAGCATCCCCTCTGTCAGTGGCGGACAGTGTGAGCCCGTGAGAAAGAGCAGACGAGGCCACCCCCTAATTGCATGCAAAATTGGATCGAAGAGAGGCGCATTACCTGTTCGAAGTTGAATCTGGCGGCTCCATCTCAGTATGCCCACGGGCTCCCCTCACAACCTATCGATTCCGCAAGCGAAAACAGAGGAAACGAGCTGAGATCTACGAGAGAGAGGAACGGGAGGGCGACTAGGGTTTGAATTCACTCACCATTTTCTGAGGACGAAGGCTCCGCCGCCGTTGAGAACGAGGGCTCCGCCGCCACCACCGAGAACACAAGATCCGCCGCCACTGGAGAAGAAGGGGGGCAGAGTGGCGGGCCCGGCACGGTCGGGCGGCAGGGCACGGTCAGCTGTTTTGAGGAACAATTAAGTTGGACCCACATGTCCTAACATAAACGGGCGGGTTTGGTTGACAACCAATTTAACCACATTTAACACCCCATGTGGCCCTGGGCTATTTACACGCTCAAATGTGTCGCACCACAACCATTCGCTCGAACAACGTCGCACTCTTGCCAATTCACCTCAAAAACGTCGCACAGGAGCTATTGGCCCCTCATCTTCTCTTCTAACAAACTAACAACCGTGCCATTAGCAGCGTCCAGCGAAGTGGAGCTTGCCGTCGCCATGCACCCGTTGCCACCGGTAGCAGTGTATCCCTTGCCCCTTCTTCCGCGTCCCAACCCACGCCTCCAGCCTCTTCCCTGATCTCGTCGTCGCCACCGGCCACAATGGCCGCCATGGGCTCGAGCTCGGCGAGATCTTGTTTGCCCCGCCCGCGTGCTCCCTAGTCGCGCCACATGGCGCGCTGCACGCCGCGTGCGCCCGCTCCCGCGCAGGCCCAGCCCAATGTCCGTCTGGTGAGCTCCGGCGTCGTCTGCACATGCAGAAGGAGCAGGATTCGGCCATGTCTGGCGCACACATAAGGTGGAGCTCTAGCCTCTTCAACGTCGCCGTATCCAAGAGCTCCGAGGATCCCGAGCACACACGCACAATGGCCGTAGGCGTCCTCTCCATGGCTCCGCATGCTCTGCAGCGGCCTCGACATTTTGTCAAGCACCCTGCATGCGCTCACCTGTGTGAACCAGCTGAGCCACGGCGGGCTGGCTATGACGAGTGTGGCCCTTGGAGCCTTGGAGTTGGAGGCACGATGCCGGCGAGGTGGAGAGCGAGGGTGGCGGGGCATGGAGCTCCACCACGTCCCACGGCTGCGGCTGGACGTAGTACATCCTTAGAGAGGGCGACTGGTCCATGTAGAGCATCACCGGGTCGAGCGGTCGGAACATGTCGTTATTCTCCGGCGGCCCGAACATGCTCGGCAGCCGTCGTCGCTGCCGTCGCGGCAGCCACCATCGCCGCCGAGTCGCTCGGCACCAACGCTCCACTCGCTGAAGTGTCACGCGGCATCGTCTTCGTCATCAACTAGCTCTGATATCAAATGTTGGAGCCGACTCTCTCAGCTCACCTCTTCTCTCTTGGTTGTTTCACACAACACACACAAGAACACATGATATTTGGTGCCGTGCTGTCTCACACAGCTCACGGCTTTTCTTCTCTGTATTTCTTAACCACACAAACTGAATTACAACGCTTAAGTAGCTAGCTCGCACGAGCTGCCAAGCCACAACGTGCCCAGCTCTTGTGCACACGACCTGCTCCACTAACCAACTAATCCATCACCTATTCTTATGGCACTAACACACGCATGCATAACAACTTCCTAGATAACTTGTGCAGCCCGTTAGCTTCAGATCTTTGCATGCCGCAGCTTCTCACTGCACGTTGGAGTCTCACCATGCATGCTCCTCAAACTGAACCATCAGGTGTACGCCTCGCACGTACCTCTACACAGACACGCTACTACATGCAAATACGAAAGTAAACATGCAGATACATAAGACATCAAGATTATATCTAACATTCAACCTCCTAATCTTGATGGCCGTTCTTCACGCAGATACTTCAAAGAAGAGCCGGTCCGTCGCTGCCGTAGCCGGCCAGCAGTGCCTTCTCCTCGTTCTCCTCCTTCTTCTCTGCACACTCCCAAGCAAAATGTCCAAAGTCATCACAGTTATAGCACTGTACCTCGCTCTTGTCTCTGCGCCCTCAACCATGGCCATGTCCGCGGCCACGGCCACGGCCACCACGGCCGCGTCCTTGCAATGAGTCATGCCCTCTCGCCATGAGGAGCTGCTCTTCTTCACGTGCCGTCTCCCGCCCCTTTACGAGCTCCTCGTGCGCCTTGAGTGAACCAATGGCCTCCTCCATGGCCATCTTGTTCGTGTCACCGAACAATGCAATCGACGAAGCAACGTGGATGAACTTGTTGGAGACGGCTCGCAGCAGCTTCTTCACGACGTACTTCTCCTCCATCTGATCACCGAGCTCACGGATGAGCCCCACAAGCGTCGTGAACCTCGTTGCGAAGTCATCCACGCACTCCGCATCACCCATCTTGAGGCCATCAAACTCCGAGCGCAAGGATTGAACCCTCGCCTCTCGGCCGCGCTCGACGCCCACATGCATGGAGCGTAGCGCTGCCCACACATCGGCCGCGGTCTCCTTCTCCGCAACTCGCAGCAGCGTCGAGTCATCGATGGACTGGGAGATGATCGTCATGGCCATCTCCTCCTTGCCCTTGTCGACCTCCGAAGACGTGGCCTCGCGATCAACGGCACCCCACGCGCCATTGGCGCGCAAGAGGTACTTCATCCTCATCGCCCATGCCGCGTAGTTCGTCCTCGTGAGCAGCGGGAATGGAAGCTTCCCCGCCGCCGTCGTCGCTGCCGTCGCGGCAGCCACCATCGCCGCCGAGTCGCTCGGCACCAACGCTCCACTCGCTGAAGTGTCACGCGGCATCGTCTTCGTCATCACCTAGCTCTGATACCAAATGTTGGAGCCGACTCTCTCAGCTCACCTCTTCTCTCTTGGTTGTTTCACACAACACACACAACATCACAGGATATTTGGTGCCGTGCCGTCTCACACAGCTCACGGCTTTTCTTCTCTGTATTTCTTAACCACACAAACTGAATTACAACGCTTAAGTAGCTAGCTTGCACGAGCTGCCAAGACACAACGTGCCCGGCTCTTGTGCACGCGACCTGCTCCACTAACCAACTAATCCATCACCTATTCTTATGGCACTAACACACGCATGCATAACAACTTCCTAGATAACTTGTGCAGCCCGTTAGCTTCAGATCTTTGCATGCCGCAGCTTCTCACTGCACGTTGGAGTCTCACCATGCATGCTCCTCAAACTGAACCATCAGGTGTACGCCTCGCACGTACCTCTACACAGACACGCTACTACATGCAAATACGAAAGTAAACATGCAGATACATAAGACATCAAGATTATATCTAACATTCAACCTCCTAATCTTGATGGCCGTTCTTCACGCAGATACTTCAAAGAAGAGCCGGACCGTCGCTGCAGTAGCCGGCCAGCAGTGCCTTCTCCTCGTTCTCCTTCTTCTTCTCTGGACAGTCCCAAGCAAAATGTCCAAAGTCATCACAGTTATAGCACTGTACCTCGCTCTTGTCTCTGCGCCCTCAACCATGGCCATGTCCGCGGCCACGGCCACGGCCACCACGGCCGCTTCCTTGCAATGAGTCATGCCCTCTCGCCATGAGGAGCTGCTCTTCTTCACGTGCCGTCTCCCGCCCCTTGACGAGCTCCTCGTGCGCCTTGAGTGAACCAATGGCCTCCTCCATGGCCATCTTGTTCGTGTCACCGAACAATGCAATCGACGAAGCAACGTGGATGAACTTGTTGGAGACGGCTCGCAGCAGCTTCTTCACGACGTACTTCTCCTCCATCTGATCACCGAGCTCACGGATGAGCCCCACAAGCGTCGTGAACCTCGCTGCAAAGTCATCCACGCACTCCGCATCACCCATCTTGAGGTAATCAAACTCCAAGCGCAAGGATTGAACCCTCGCCTCTCGGACGCGCTCGACGCCCACATGCATGGAGCGTAGCGCTGCCCACACATCGGCCGCGGTCTCCTTCTCCGCAACTCGCAGCAGCGTCGAGTCGTCGATGGACTGGGAGATGATCGTCGTGGCCATATCCTCCTTGCCCTTGTCGACCTCCGAGGACGTGGCCTCGCGATCAACGGCACCCCACGCGCCATTGGCGCGCAAGAGGTACTTCATCCTCATCGCCCATGCCGCGTAGTTCGTCCTCGCGAGCAGCGGGAATGGAAGCTTCCCCGCCGCCGTCGTCGCCGCCGTCGCGGCAGCCACCATCGCCGCCGAGTCGCTCGGCACCAACGCTCCACTCGCTGAAGTGTCACGCGGCATCGTCTTCGTCATCACCTAGCTCTGATACCAAATGTTGGAGCCGACTCTCTGAGCTCACCTCTTCTCTCTTGGTTGTTTCACACAACACACACAAGAACACAGGATATTTGGTGCCGTGTTGTCTCACACAGCTCACGGCTTTTCTTCTCTGTATTTCTTAACCACACAAACTGAATTACAACGCTTAAGTAGCTAGCTCGCACGAGCTGCCAAGCCACAACGTGCCCGGCTCTTGTGCACACGACCTGCTCCACTAACCAACTAATCCATCACCTATTCTTATGGCACTAACACACGCATGCATAACAACTTCCTAGATAACTTGTGCAGCCCATTAGCTTCAGATCTTTGCATGCCGCAGCTTCTCACTGCACGTTGGAGTCTCACCATGCATGCTCCTCAAACTGAACCATCAGGTGTACGCCTCGCACGTACCTCTACACAGACACGCTACTACATGCAAATACGAAAGTAAACATGCAGATACATAAGACATCAAGATTATATCTAACATTCAACCTCCTAATCTTGATGGCCGTTCTTCACGCAGATACTTCAAAGAAGAGCTGGTCCGTCGCTGCCGTAGCCGGCCAGCAGTGCCTTCTCCTCGTTCTCCTCCTTCTTCTCTGGACACTCCCAAGCAAAATGTCCAAAGTCATCACAGTTATAGCACTGTACCTCGCTCTTGTCTCTGCGCCCTCAACCATGGCCATGTCCGCGGCCACGGCCACGGCCACCACGGCCGCGTCCTTGCAATGAGTCATGCCCTCTCGCCATGCGGAGCTGCTCTTCTTCACGTGCCGTCTCCCGCCCCTTTACGAGCTCCTCGTGCGCCTTGAGTGAAGCAATGGCCTCCTCCATGGCCATCTTGTTCGTGTCACCGAACAATGCAATCGACGAAGCAACGTGGATGAACTTGTTGGAGACGGCTCGCAGCAGCTTCTTCACGACGTACTTCTCCTCCATCTGATCACCGAGCTCACGGATGAGCCCCACAAGCGTCGTGAACCTCGCTGCGAAGTCATCCACGCACTCCGCATCACCCATCTTGAGGCCATCAAACTCCGAGCGCAAGGATTGAACCCTCGCCTCTCGGACGCGCTCGACGCCCACATGCATGGAGCGTAGCGCCGCCCACACATCGGCCGCGGTCTCCTACTCCGCAACTCGCAGCAGCGTCGAGTCGTCGATGGACTGCGAGATGATCGTCATGGCCATATCCTCCTTGCCCTTGTCGACCTCCGAAGACGTGGCCTCGCGATCAACGGCACCCCACGCGCCATTGGCGCGCAAGAGGTACTTCATCCTCATCGCCCATGCCGCGTAGTTCATCCTCGTGAGCAGCGGGAATGGAAGCTTCCCCGCCGCCGTCGTCGCTGCCGTCGCGGCGGCCACCATCGCCGCCGAGTCGCTCGGCACCAACGCTCCACTCGCTGAAGTGTCACGCGGCATCGTCTTCGTCATCACCTAGCTCTGATACCAAATGTTGGAGCCGACTCTCGCAGCTCACCTCTTCTCTCTTGGTTGTTTCACACAACACACACAACATCACAGGATATTTGGTGCCGTGCCGTCTCACACAGCTCACGGCTTTTCTTCTCTGTATTTCTTAACCACACAAACTGAATTACAACGCTTAAGTAGCTAGCTTGCACGAGCTGCCAAGACACAACGTGCCCGGCTCTTGTGCACGCGACCTGCTCCACTAACCAACTAATCCATCACCTATTCTTATGGCACTAACACACGCATGCATAACAACTTCCTAGATAACTTGTGCAGCCCGTTAGCTTCAGATCTTTGCATGCCGCAGCTTCTCACTGCACGTTGGAGTCTCACCATGCATGCTCCTCAAACTGAACCATCAGGTGTACGCCTCGCACGTACCTCTACACAGACACGCTACTACATGCAAATACGAAAGTAAACATGCAGATACATAAGACATCAAGATTATATCTAACATTCAACCTCCTAATCTTGATGGCCGTTCTTCACGCAGATACTTCAAAGAAGAGCCGGTCCGTCGCTGCCGTAGCCGACCAGCAGTGCCTTCTCCTCGTTCTCCTTCTTCTTCTCTGGACAGTCCCAAGCAAAATGTCCAAAGTCATCACAGTTATAGCACTGTACCTCGCTCTTGTCTCTGCGCCCTCAACCATGGCCATGTCCGCGGCCACGGCCACGGCCACCACAGCCGCTTCCTTGCAATGAGTCATGCCCTCTCGCCATGAGGAGCTGCTCTTCTTCACGTGCCGTCTCCCGCCCCTTGACGAGCTCCTCGTGCGCCTTGAGTGAACCAATGGCCTCCTCCATGGCCATCTTGTTCGTGTCACCGAACAATGCAATCGACGAAGCAACGTGGATGAACTTGTTGGAGACGGCTCGCAGCAGCTTCTTCACGACGTACTTCTCCTCCATCTGATCACCGAGCGCACGGATGAGCCCCACAAGCGTCGTGAACCTCGCTGCAAAGTCATCCACGCACTCCGCATCACCCATCTTGAGGTAATCAAACTCCGAGCGCAAGGATTGAACCCTCGCCTCTCGGACGCGCTCGACGCCCACATGCATGGAGCGTAGCGCTGCCCACACATCGGCTGCGGTCTCCTTCTCCGCAACTCGCAGCAGCGTCGAGTCGTCGATGGACTGGAAGATGATCGTCGTGGCCATATCCTCCTTGCCCTTGTCGACCTCCGAGGACGTGGCCTCGCGATCAAAGGCACGCCACGCGCCATTGGCGCGCAAGAGGTACTTCATCCTCATCGCCCATGCCGCGTAGTTCGTCCTCGCGAGCAGCGGGAATGGAAGCTTCCCCGCCGCCGTCGTCGCCGCCGTCGCGGCAGCCACCATCGCCGCCGAGTCGCTCGGCACCAACGCTCCACTCGCTGAAGTGTCACGCGGCATCGTCTTCGTCATCACCTAGCTCTGATACCAAATGTTGGAGCCGACTCTCTGAGCTCACCTCTTCTCTCTTGGTTGTTTCACACAACACACACAAGAACACAGGATATTTGGTGCCGTGTTGTCTCACACAGCTCACGGCTTTTTTTCTCTGTATTTCTTAACCACACAAACTGAATTACAACGCTTAAGTAGCTAGCTCGCACGAGCTGCCAAGCCACAACGTGCCCGGCTCTTGTGCACACGACCTGCTCCACTAACCAACTAATCCATCACCTATTCTTATGGCACTAACACACGCATGCATAACAACTTACTAGATAACTTGTGCAGCCCGTTAGCTTCAGATCTTTGCATGCCGCAGCTTCTCACTGCACGTTGGAGTCTCACCATGCATGCTCCTCAAACTGAACCATCAGGTGTACGCCTCTCACGTGCCTCTACACAGACACGCTACTACATCCAAATACGAAAGTAAACATGCAGATACATAAGACATCAAGATTATATCTAACATTCAACCTCCTAATCTTGATGGCCGTTCTTCACGCAGATACTTCAAAGAAGAGCCGGTCCGTCGCTGCCGTAGCCGACCAGCAGTGCCTTCTCCTCGTTCTCCTCCTTCTTCTCTGGACACTCCCAAGCAAAATGTCCAAAGTCATCACAGTTATAGCACTGTACCTCGCTCTTGTCTCTGCGCCCTCAACCATGGCCATGTCCGCGGCCACGGCCACGGCCACCACGGCCGCGTCCTTGCAATGAGTCATGCCCTCTCGCCATGAGGAGCTGCTCTTCTTCACGTGCCGTCTCCCGCCCCTTTACGAGCTCCTCGTGCGCCTTGAGTGAACCAATGGCCTCCTCCATGGCCATCTTGTTCGTGTCACCGAACAATGCAATCGACGAAGCAACGTGGATGAACTTGTTGGAGACGGCTCGCAGCAGCTTCTTCACGACGTACTTCTCCTCCATCTGATCACCGAGCTCACGGATGAGCCCCACAAGCGTCGTGAACCTCGCTGCGAAGTCATCCACGCACTCCGCATCACCCATCTTGAGGCCATCAAACTCCGAGCGCAAGGATTGAACCCTCGCCTCTCGGACGCGCTCGACGCCCACATGCATGGAGCGTAGCGCCGCCCACACATCGGCCGCGGTCTCCTTCTCCGCAACTCGCAGCAGCGTCGAGTCGTCGATGGACTGCGAGATGATCGTCATGGCCATCTCCTCCTTGCCCTTGTCGACCTCCGAAGACGTGGCCTCGCGATCAACGGCACCCCACGCGCCATTGGCGCGCAAGAGGTACTTCATCCTCATCGCCCATGCCGCGTAGTTCGTCCTCGTGAGCAGCGGGAATGGAAGCTTCCCCGCCGCCGTCGTCGCTGCCGTCGCGGCAGCCACCATCGCCGCCGAGTCGCTCGGCACCAACGCTCCACTCGCTGAAGTGTCACGCGGCATCGTCTTCGTCATCACCTAGCTCTGATACCAAATGTTGGAGCCGACTCTCTCAGCTCACCTCTTCTCTCTTGGTTGTTTCACACAACACACACAACATCACAGGATATTTGGTGCCGTGCCGTCTCACACAGCTCACGGCTTTTCTTCTCTGTATTTCTTAACCACACAAACTGAATTACAACGCTTAAGTAGCTAGCTTGCACGAGCTGCCAAGACACAACGTGCCCGGCTCTTGTGCACGCGACCTGCTCCACTAACCAACTAATCCATCACCTATTCTTATGGCACTAACACACGCATGCATAACAACTTCCTAGATAATTTGTGCAGCCCGTTAGCTTCAGATCTTTGCATGCCGCAGCTTCTCACTACACGTTGGAGTCTCACCATGCATGCTCCTCAAACTGAACCATCAGGTGTACGCCTCGCACGTACCTCTACACAGACACGCTACTACATGCAAATACGAAAGTAAACATGCAGATACATAAGACATCAAGATTATATCTAACATTCAACCTCCTAATCTTGATGGCCGTTCTTCACGCAGATACTTCAAAGAAGAGCCGGACCGTCGCTGCCGTAGCCGGCCAGCAGTGCCTTCTCCTCGTTCTCCTTCTTCTTCTCTGGACAGTCCCAAGCAAAATGTCCAAAGTCATCACAGTTATAGCACTGTACCTCGCTCTTGTCTCTGCGCCCTCAACCATGGCCATGTCCGCGGCCACGGCCACGGCCACCACGGCCGCTTCCTTGCAATGAGTCATGCCCTCTCGCCATGAGGAGCTGCTCTTCTTCACGTGCCGTCTCCCGCCCCTTGACGAGCTCCTCGTGCGCCTTGAGTGAACCAATGGCCTCCTCCATGGCCATCTTGTTCGTGTCACCGAACAATGCAATCGACGAAGCAACGTGGATGAACTTGTTGGAGACGGCTCGCAGCAGCTTCTTCACGACGTACTTCTCCTCCATCTGATCACCGAGCTCACGGATGAGCCCCACAAGCGTCGTGAACCTCGCTGCAAAGTCATCCACGCACTCCGCATCACCCATCTTGAGGTAATCAAACTCCGAGCGCAAGGATTGAACCCTCGCCTCTCGGACGCGCTCGACGCCCACATGCATGGAGCGTAGCGCGGCCCACACATCGGCCGCGGTCTCCTTCTCCGCAACTCGCAGCAGCGTCGAGTCGTCGATGGACTGGGAGATGATCGTCGTGGCCATATCCTCCTTGCCCTTGTCGACCTCCGAGGACGTGGCCTCGCGATCAACGGCACCCCACGCGCCATTGGCGCGCAAGAGGTACTTCATCCTCATCGCCCATGCCGCGTAGTTCGTCCTCGCGAGCAGCGGGAATGGAAGCTTCCCCGCCGCCGTCGTCGCCGCCGTCGCGGCAGCCACCATCGCCGCCGAGTCGCTCAGCACCAACGCTCCACTCGCTGAAGTGTCACGCGGCATCGTCTTCGTCATCACCTAGCTCTGATACCAAATGTTGGAGCCGACTCTCTCAGCTCACCTCTTCTCTCTTGGTTGTTTCACACAACACACACAAGAACACAGGATATTTGGTGCCGTGTTGTCTCACACAGCTCACGGCTTTTCTTCTCTGTATTTCTTAACCACACAAACTGAATTACAACGCTTAAGTAGCTAGCACGCACGAGCTGCCAAGCCACAACGTGCCCGGCTCTTGTGCACACGACCTGCTCCACTAACCAACTAATCCATCACCTATTCTTATGGCACTAACACACGCATGCATAACAACTTACTAGATAACTTGTGCAGCCCGTTAGCTTCAGATCTTTGCATGCCGCAGCTTCTCACTGCACGTTGGAGTCTCACCATGCATGCTCCTCAAACTGAACCATCAGGTATACGCCTCTCACGTGCCTCTACACAGACACGCTACTACATCCAAATACGAAAGTAAACATGCAGATACATAAGACATCAAGATTATATCTAACATTCAACCTCCTAATCTTGATGGCCGTTCTTCATGCAGATACTTCAAAGAAGAGCCGGTCCGTCGCTGCCGTAGCCGGCCAGCAGTGCCTTCTCCTCGTTCTCCTCCTTCTTCTCTGGACACTCCCAAGCAAAATGTCCAAAGTCATCACAGTTATAGCACTGTACCTCGCTCTTGTCTCTGCGCCCTCAACCATGGCCATGTCCGCGGCCACGGCCACGGCAACCACGGCCGCGTCCTTGCAATGAGTCATGCCCTCTCGCCATGAGGAGCTGCTCTTCTTCACGTGCCGTCTCCCGCCCCTTTACGAGCTCCTCGTGCGCCTTGAGTGAACCAATGGCCTCCTCCATGGCCATCTTGTTCGTGTCACCGAACAATGCAATCGACGAAGCAACATGGATGAACTTGTTGGAGACGGCTCGCAGCAGCTTCTTCACGACGTACTTCTCCTCCATCTGATCACCGAGCTCACGGATGAGCCCCACAAGCGTCGTGAACCTCGCTGCGAAGTCATCCACGCACTCCGCATAACCCATCTTGAGGCCATCAAACTCCGAGCGCAAGGATTGAACCCTCGCCTCTCGGACGCGCTCGATGCCCACATGCATGGAGCGTAGCGCTGCCCACACATCGGCCGCGGTCTCCTTCTCCGCAACTCGCAACAGCGTCGAGTGGTCGATGGACTGGGAGATGATCGTCGTGGCCATATCCTCCTTGCCCTTGTCGACCTCCGAGGACGTGGCCTCCCGATCAACGGCACCCCATGCGCCATTGGCGCGCAAGAGGTACTTCATCCTCATCGCCCATGCCGCGTAGTTCGTCCTCGCGAGCAGCGGGAATGGAAGCTTCCCCGCCGCCGTCGTCGCCGCCATCGCGGCAGCCACCATCGCCGCCGAGTCGCTCGGCACCAACGCTCCACTCGCTGAAGTGTCACGCGGCATCGTCTTCGTCATCACCTAGCTCTGATACCAAATGTTGGAGCTGACTCTCTCAGCTCACCTCTTCTCTCTTGGTTGTTTCACACAACACACACAAGAACACAGGATATTTGGTGCCGTGCTGTCTCACACAGCTCACGGCTTTTCTTCTCTGTATTTCTTAACCACACAAACTGAATTACAACGCTTAAGTAGCTAGCTCGCACGAGCTGCCAAGCCACAACGTGCCCGGCTCTTGTGCACGCGACCTGCTCCACTAACCAACTAATCCATCACCTATTCTTATGGCACTAACACACGCATGCATAACAACTTCCTAGATAACTTGTGCAGCCCGTTAGCTTCAGATCTTTGCATGCCGCAGCTTCTCACTGCACGTTGGAGTTTCACCATGCATGCTCCTCAAACTGAACCATCAGGTGTACGCCTCGCACGTGCCTCTACACAGACACGCTACTACATGCAAATACGAAAGTAAACATGCAGATACATAAGACATCAAGATTATATCTAACATTCAACCTCCTAATCTTGATGGCCGTTCTTCACGCAGATAATTCAAAGAAGAGCCTGTCCGTCGCTGCCGTAGCCGGCCAGCAGTGCCTTCTCCTCGTTCTCCTTCTTTTTCTCTGGACACTCCCAAGCAAAATGTCCAAAGTCATCACAGTTATAGCACTGTACCTCGCTCTTGTCTCTGCGCCCTCAACCATGGCCATGTCCGCGGCCATGGCCACGGCCACCACGGCCGCGTCCTTGCAATGAGTCATGCCCTCTCGCCATGAGGAGCTGCTCTTCTTCAGGTGTCGTCTCCCGCCCCTTGACGAGCTCCTCGTGCGCCCTGAGTGAACCAATGGCCTCCTCCATGGCCATCTTGTTCGTGTCACCGAACAATGCAATCGACAAAGCAACGTGGACGAACTTGTTGGAGACGGCTCGCAGCAGCTTCTTCACGACGTACTCCTCCTCCATCTGATCACCGAGCTCACGGATGAGCCCCACAAGCGTCGTGAACCTCGCTGCGAAGTCATCCACGCACTCCGCATCACCCATCTTGAGGCCATCAAACTCCGAGCGCAAGGATTGAACCCTCGCCTCTCTGACGCGCTCGACGCCCACATGCATGGAGCGTAGCGCTGCCCACACATCGGCCGCGGTCTCCTTCTCCGCAACTCGCAGCAGCGTCGAGTCGTCGATGGACTGGGAGATGATCGTCATGGCCATCTCCTCCTTGCCCTTGTCGACCTCCGAGGACGTGGCCTCGCGATCAACGGCACCCCACGCGCCATTGGCGCGCAAGAGGTACTTCATCCTCATCGCCCATGCCGTGTAGTTCGTCCTCGTGAGCAGCGGGAATGGAAGCTTCCCCGCCGCTCTCGTCGCTGCCGTCGCGGCAGCCACCATCGCCGCCGAGTCGCTCGGCACCAAAGCTCCACTCGCTGAAGTGTCACGCGGCATCGTCTTCGTCATCACCTAGCTCTGATACCAAATGTTGGAGCCGACTCTCTCAGCTCACCTCTTCTCTCTTGGTTGTTTCACACAACACACACAAGAACACAGGATATTTGGTGCCGCGCTGTCTCACACAGCTCACGGCTTGTCTTCTCTGTATTTCTTAACCACACAAACTGAATTACAACGCTTAAGTAGCTAGCTCGCACGAGCTGCCAAGCCACAACGTGCCCGGCTCTTGTGCACGCGACCTGCTCCACTAACCAACTAATCCATCACCTATTCTTATGGCACGAACACACGCATGCATAACAACTTCCTAGATAACTTGTGCAACCCGTTAGCTTCAGATCTTTGCATGCCGCAGCTTCTCACTGCACGTTGGAGTCTCACCATGCATGCTCCTCAAACTGAACCATCAGGTGTACGCCTCGCATGTACCTCTACACAGACACGCTACTACATGCAAATACGAAAGTAAACATGCAGATACATAAGACATCAAGATTATATCTAACATTCAACCTCCTAATCTTGATGGCCGTTCTTCACGCAGATACTTCAAAGAAGAGCCGGTCCGTCGCTGCCGTAGCCGGCCAGCAGTGCCTTCTCCTCGTTCTCCTCCTTCTTCTCTGGACACTCCCAAGCAAAATGTCCAAAGTCATCACAGTTATAGCACTGTACCTCGCTCTTGTCTCTGCGCCCTCAACCATGGCCATGTCCGCGGCCACGGCCACGGCCACCACGGCCGCGTCCTTGCAATGAGTCATGCCCTTTCGCCATGAGGAGCTGCTCTTCTTCACGTGCCGTCTCCCGCCCCTTGACGAGCTCCTCGTGCGCCTTGAGTGAACCAATGGCCTCCTCCATGGCCATCTTGTTCGTGTCACCGAACAATGCAATCGACGAAGCAACGTGGATGAACTTGTTGGAGACGGCTCGCAGCAGCTTCTTCACGCCGTACTTCTCCTCCATCTGATCACCGAGCTCACGGATGAGCCCCACAAGCGTCGTGAACCTCGCTGCGAAGTCATCCACGCACTCCGCATCACCCATCTTGAGGCCATCAAACTCCGAGCGCAAGGATTGAACCCTCGCCTCTCGGACGCGCTCGACGCCCACATGCATGGAGCGTAGCGCTGCCCACACATCGGCCGCGGTCTCCTTCTCCGCAACTCGCAGCAGCGTCGAGTCGTCGATAGACTGGGAGATGATCGTCATGGCCATCCCCTCCTTGCCCTTGTCGACCTCCGAGGACGTGGCCTCGCGATCAACCGCACCCCACGCGCCATTGGCGCGCAAGAGGTACTTCATCCTCATCGCCCATGCCGCGTAGTACGTCCTCGTGAGCAGCGGGAATGGAAGCTTCCCCGCCGCCGTCGTCGCCGCCGGTGCGGCAGCCACCATCGCCGCCGAGTCGCTCGGCACCAACGCTCCACTCGCTGAAGTGTCACGCGGCATCATCTTCGTCATCACCTAGCTCTGATACCAAATGTTGGAGCCGACTAGCTCAGCTCACCTCTTCTCTCTTGGTTGTTTCACACAACACACACAAGAACACAGGATATTTGGTGCCGTGCTGTCTCACACAGCTCACGGCTTTTCTGCTCTGTATTTCTTAACCACACAAACTGAATTACAACGCTGAAGTAGCTAGCTCGCACGAGCTGCCAAGCCACAACGTGCCCGGCTCTTGTGCACGCGACCTGCTCCACTAACCAACTAATCCATCACCTATTCTTATGGCACTAACACATGCATGCATAACAACTTCCTAGATAACTTGTGCAGCCCGTTAGCTTCAGAGCTTTGCATGCCGCAGCTTCTCACTGCACGTTGGAGTCTCACCATGCATGCTCCTCAAACTGAACCATCAGGTGTACGCCTCGCACGTCCCTCTACACAGACACGCTACTACATGCAAATACGAAAGTAAACATGCAGATACATAAGACATCAAGATTATATCTAACATTCAACCTCCTAATCTTGATGGCCGTTCTTCACGCAGATACTTCAAAGAAGAGCCGGTCCGTCGCTGCCGTAGCCGGCCAGCAGTGCCTTCTCCTCGTTCTCCTTCTTCTTCTCTGGACAGTCCCAAGCAAAATGTCCAAAGTCATCACAGTTATAGCACTGTACCTCACTCTTGTCCCTGCGCCCTCAACCATGGCCATGTCCGCGGCCACGGCCACGGCCACCACGGCCGCGTCCTTGCAATGAGTCATGCCCTCTCGCCATGAGGAGCTGCTCTTCTTCACGTGCCGTCTCCCGCCCCTTGACGACCTCCTCGTGCGCCTTGAGTGAACCAATGGCCTCCTCCATGGCCATCTTGTTCGTGTCACCGAACAATCCAATCGACGAAGCACCGTGGATGAACTTGTTGGAGACGGCTCGCAGCAGCTTCTTCACGACGTACTTCTCCTCCATCTGATCACCGAGCTCACGGATGAGCCCCACCAGCGTCGTGAACCTCGCTGCGAAGTCATCGACGCACTCCGCATCACCCATCTTGAGGCCATCAAACTCCGAGCGCAAGGATTGAACCCTCGCCTCTCGAACGCGCTCGACGCCCACATGCATGGAGCGTAGCGCGGCCCAAACATCGGCCGTGGTCTCCTTCTCCGCAACTCGCAGCAGCGTCGAGTCGTCGATGGACTGGGAGATGATCGTCATGGCCATCTCCTCCTTGCCCTTGTCGACCTCCGAGGACGTGGCCTCGCGATCAACGGCACCCCACGCGCCATTGGCGCGCAAGAGGTACTTCATCCTCATCGCCCATGCCGCGTAGTACGTCCTCGTGAGCAGCGGGAATGGAAGCTTCCCCGCCGCCGTCGTCGCCGCCGGTGCGGCAGCCACCATCGCCGCCGAGTCGCTCGGCACCAACGCTCCACTCGCTGAAGTGTCACGCGACATCATCTTCGTCATCACCTAGCTCTGATACCAAATGTTGGAGCCGACTCTCTCAGCTCACCTCTTCTCTCTTGGTTGTTTCACACAACACACACAAGAACACAGGATATTTGGTGCCGTGCTGTCTCACACAGCTCACGGCTTTTCTGCTCTGTATTTCTTAACCACACAAACTGAATTACAACGCTGAAGTAGCTAGCTCGCACGAGCTGCCAAGCCACAACGTGCCCGGCTCTTGTGCACGCGACCTGCTCCACTAACCAACTAATCCATCACCTATTCTTATGGCACTAACACATGCATGCATAACAACTTCCTAGATAACTTGTGCAGCCCGTTAGCTTCAGATCTTTGCATGCCGCAGCTTCTCACTGCACGTTGGAGTCTCACCATGCATGCTCCTCAAACTGAACCATCAGGTGTACGCCTCGCACGTCCCTCTACACAGACACGCTACTACATGCAAATACGAAAGTAAACATGCAGATACATAAGACATCAAGATTATATCTAACATTCAACCTCCTAATCTTGATGGCCGTTCTTCACGCAGATACTTCAAAGAAGAGCCGGTCCGTCGCTGCCGTAGCCGGCCAGCAGTGCCTTCTCCTCGTTCTCCTTCTTCTTCTCTGGACAGTCCCAAGCAAAATGTCCAAAGTCATCACAGTTATAGCACTGTATCTCACTCTTGTCCCTGCGCCCTCAACCATGGCCATGTCCGTGGCCACGGCCACGGCCACCACGGCCGCGTCCTTGCAATGAGTCATGCCCTCTCGCCATGAGGAGCTGCTCTTCTTCACGTGCCGTCTCCCGCCCCTTGACGAGCTCCTCGTGCGCCTTGAGTGAACCAATGGCCTCCTCCATGGCCATCTTGTTCGTGTCACCGAACAATGCAATCGACGAAGTAACGTGGATGAACTTGTTGGAGACGGCTCGCAGCAGCTTCTTCACGACGTACTTCTCCTCCATCTGATCACCGAGCTCACGGATGAGCCCCACAAGCGTCGTGAACCTCGCTGCGAAGTCATCCACGCACTCCGCATCACCCATCTTGAGGCCATCAAACTCCGAGCGCAAGGATTGAACCCTCGCCTCTCGGACGCGCTCGACACCCACATGCATGGAGCGTAGCGCTGCCCACACATCGGCCGCGGTCTCCTTCTCCGCAACTCGCAGCAGCGTCGAGTCGTCGATGGACTGGGAGATGATCGTCATGGCCATCTCCTCCTTGCCCTTGTCGACCTCCGAGGACGTGGCCTCGCGATCAACGGCACCCCACGCGCCATTGGCGCGCAAGAGGTACTTCATCCTCATCGCCCATGCCGCGTAGTTCGTCCTCGTGAGCAGCGGGAATGGAAGCTTCCCCGCCGCCGTCGTCGCTGCCGTCGCGGCAGCCACCATCGCCGCCAAGTCGCTCGGCACCAACGCTCCACTCGCTGAAGTGTCACGCGGCATCGTCTTGTCATCACCTAGCTCTGATACCAAATGTTGGAGCCGACTCTCTCAGCTCACCTCTTCTCTCTTGGTTGTTTCACACAACACACACAAGAACACAGGATATTTGGTGCCGTGCTGTCTCACACAACTCACGACTTTTCTCCTCTGTATTTCTTAACCACACAAACTGAATTACAACGCTTAAGTAGCTAGCTCGCACGAGCTGCCAAGCCACAACGTGCCCGGCTCTTGTGCACGCGACCTGCTCCACTAACCAACTAATCCATCACCTATTCTTATGGCACTAACACACGCGTGCATAACAACTTCCTAGATAACTTGTGCAGCCCGTTAGCTTCAGATCTTTGCATGCCGCAGCTTCTCACTGCACGTTGGAGTCTCACCATGCATGCTCCTCAAACTGAACCATCAGGTGTACGCCTCGCACGTCCTCTACACAGACACGCTACTACATGCAAATACGAAAGTAAACATGCAGATACATAAGACATCAAGATTATATCTAACATTCAACCTCCTAATCTTGATGGCCGTTCTTCACGCAGATACTTCAAAGAAGAGCCGGTCCGTCGCTGCCGTAGCCGGCCAGCAGTGCCTTCTCCTCGTTCTCCTTCTTCTTCTCTGGACAGTCCCAAGCAAAATGTCCAAAGTCATCACAGTTATAGCACTGTACCTCGCTCTTGTCTCTGCGCCCTCAACCATGGCCATGTCCGCGGCCACGGCCACGGCCACCACGGCCGCGTCCTTGCAATGAGTCATGCCCTCTCGCCATGAGGAGCTGCTCTTCTTCACGTGCCGTCTCCCGCCCCTTGACGAGCTCCTCGTGCGCCTTGAGTGAACCAATGGCCTCCTCCATGGCCATCTTGTTCGTGTCACCGAACAATGCAATCGACGAAGCAACGTGGATGAACTTGTTGGAGACGGCTCGCAGCAGCTTCTTCACGACGTACTTCTCCTCCATCTGATCACCGAGCTCACGGATGAGCCCCACAAGCGTCGTGAACCTCGCTGCGAAGTCATCCACGCACTCCGCATCACCCATCTTGAGGCCATCAAACTCCGAGCGCAAGGATTGAACCCTCGCCTCTCGGACGCGCTCGACGCCCACATGCATGGAGCGTAGCGCCGCCCACACATCGGCCGCGGTCTCCTTCTCCGCAACTCGCAGCAGCGTCGAGTCGTCGATGGACTGGGAGATGATCGTCATGGCCATCTCCTCCTTGCCCTTGTCGACCTCCGAGGACGTGGCCTCGCGATCAACGGCACCCCACGCGCCATTGGCGCGCAAGAGGTACTTCATCCTCATCGCCCATGCCGCGTAGTTCGTCCTCGTGAGCAGCGGGAATGGAAGCTTCCCCGCCGCCGTCGTCGCTGCCGTCGCGGCAGCCACCATCGCCGCCGAGTCGCTCGGCACCAACGCTCCACTCGCTGAAGTGTCACGCGGCATCGTCTTCGTCATCACCTAGCTCTGATACCAAATGTTGGAGCCGACTCTCTCAGCTCACCTCTTCTCTCTTGGTTGTTTCACACAACACACACAAGAACACAGGATATTTGGTGCCGTGCTGTCTCACACAGCTCACGGCTTTTCTTCTCTGTATTTCTTAACCACACAAACTGAATTACAACGCTTAAGTAGCTAGCTCGCACGAGCTGCCAAGCCACAACGTGCCCGGCTCTTGTGCACACGACCTGCTCCACTAACCAACTAATCCATCACCTATTCTTATGGCACTAACACACGCATGCATAACAACTTCCTAGATAACTTGTGCAGCCCGTTAGCTTCAGATCTTTGCATGCCGCAGCTTCTCACTGCACGTTGGAGTCTCACCATGCATGCTCCTCAAACTGAACCATCAGGTGTACGCCTCGCACGTACCTCTACACAGACACGCTACTACATGCAAATACGAAAGTAAACATGCAGATACATAAGACATCAAGATTATATCTAACATTCAACCTCCTAATCTTGATGGCCGTTCTTCACGCAGATACTTCAAAGAAGAGCCGGTCCGTCGCTGCCGTAGCCGGCCAGCAGTGCCTTCTCCTCGTTCTCCTTCTTCTTCTCTGGACACTCCCAAGCAAAATGTCCAAAGTCATCACAGTTATAGCACTGTACCTCGCTCTTGTCTCTGCGCCCTCAACCATGGCCATGTCCGCGGCCACGGCCACCACGGCCGCGTCCTTGCAATGAGTCATGCCCTCTCGCCATGAGGAGCTGCTCTTCTTCACGTGCCGTCTCCCGCCCCTTGACGAGCTCCTCGTGCGCCTTGAGTGAACCAATGGCCTCCTCCATGGCCATCTTGTTCGTGTCACCGAACAATGCAATCGACGAAGCAACGTGGATGAACTTGTTGGAGACGGCTCGCAGCAGCTTCTTCACGACGTACTTCTCCTCCATCTGATCACCGAGCTCACGGATGAGCCCCACAAGCGTCGTGAACCTCGCTGCGAAGTCATCCACGACTCCGCATCACCCATCTTGAGGCCATCAAACTCCGAGCGCAAGGATTGAACCCTCGCCTCTCGGACGCGCTCGACGCCCACATGCATGGAGCGTAGCGCCGCCCACACATCGGCCGCGGTCTCCTTCTCCGCAACTCGCAGCAGCGTCGAGTCGTCGATGGACTGGGAGATGATCGTCATGGCCATCTCCTCCTTGCCCTTGTCGACCTCCGAGGACGTGGCCTCGCGATCAACGGCACCCCACGCGCCATTGGCGCGCAAGAGGTACTTCATCCTCATCGCCCATGCCGCGTAGTTCGTCCTCGTGAGCAGCGGGAATGGAAGCTTCCCCGCCGCCGTCGTCGCTGCCGTCGCGGCAGCCACCATCGCCGCCGAGTCGCTCGGCACCAACGCTCCACTCGCTGAAGTGTCACGCGGCATCGTCTTCGTCATCACCTAGCTCTGATACCAAATGTTGGAGCCGACTCTCTCAGCTCACCTCTTCTCTCTTGGTTGTTTCACACAACACACACAAGAACACAGGATATTTGGTGCCGTGCTGTCTCACACAGCTCACGGCTTTTCTTCTCTGTATTTCTTAACCACACAAACTGAATTACAACGCTTAAGTAGCTAGCTCGCACGAGCTGCCAAGCCACAACGTGCCCGGCTCTTGTGCACACGACCTGCTCCACTAACCAACTAATCCATCACCTATTCTTATGGCACTAACACACGCATGCATAACAACTTCCTAGATAACTTGTGCAGCCCGTTAGCTTCAGATCTTTGCATGCCGCAGCTTCTCACTGCACGTTGGAGTCTCACCATGCATGCTCCTCAAACTGAACCATCAGGTGTACGCCTCGCACGTACCTCTACACAGACACGCTACTACATGCAAATACGAAAGTAAACATGCAGATACATAAGACATCAAGATTATATCTAACATTCAACCTCCTAATCTTGATGGCCGTTCTTCACGCAGATACTTCAAAGAAGAGCCGGTCCGTCGCTGCCGTAGCCGGCCAGCAGTGCCTTCTCCTCGTTCTCCTTCTTCTTCTCTGGACACTCCCAAGCAAAATGTCCAAAGTCATCACAGTTATAGCACTGTACCTCGCTCTTGTCTCTGCGCCCTCAACCATGGCCATGTCCGCGGCCACGGCCACGGCCACCACGGCCGCGTCCTTGCAATGAGTCATGCCCTCTCGCCATGAGGAGCTGCTCTTCTTCACGTGCCGTCTCCCGCCCCTTGACGAGCTCCTCGTGCGCCTTGAGTGAACCAATGGCCTCCTCCATGGCCATCTTGTTCGTGTCACCGAACAATGCAATCGACGAAGCAACGTGGATGAACTTGTTGGAGACGGCTCGCAGCAGCTTCTTCACGACGTACTTCTCCTCCATCTGATCACCGAGCTCACGGATGAGCCCCACGAGCGTCGTGAACCTCGCTGCGAAGTCATCCACGCACTCCGCATCACCCATCTTGAGGCCATCAAACTCCGAGCGCAAGGATTGAACCCTCGCCTCTCGGACGCGCTCGACGCCCACATGCATGGAGCGTAGCGCTGCCCACACATCGGCCGCGGTCTCCTTCTCCGCAACTCGCAGCAGCGTCGAGTCGTCGATGGACTGGGAGATGATCGTCATGGCCATCTCCTCCTTGCCCTTGTCGACCTCCGAGGACGTGGCCTCGCGATCAACGGCACCCCACGCGCCATTGGCGCGCAAGAGGTACTTCATCCTCATCGCCCATGCCGCGTAGTTCGTCCTCGTGAGCAGCGGGAATGGAAGCTTCCCCGCCGCCGTCGTCGCTGCCGTCGCGGCAGCCACCATCGCCGCCGAGTCGCTCGGCACCAACGCTCCACTCGCTGAAGTGTCACGCGGCATCGTCTTCCTCATCACCTAGCTCTGATACCAAATTGTTGGAGCAGACTCTCTCAGCTCACCTCTTCTCTCTTAGTTGTTTCACACAACACACACAAGAACACATGATATTTGGTGCCGTGCTGTATCACACAGCTCACGGCTTTTCTTCTCTGTATTTCTTAACCATACAAACTGGATTACAACGCTTAAGTAGCTAGCTCGCACGAGCTGCCAAGCCACAACGTGCCCGGCTCTTGTGCACATGACCTGCTCCACTAACCAACTAATCCATCACCTATTCTTATGGCACTAACACACGCATGCATAACAACTTCCTAGATAACTTGTGCAGCCCGTTAGCTTCAGGTCTTTGCATGCCGCAGCTTCTCACTGCACGTTGGAGTCTCACCATGCATGCTCCTCAAACTGAACCATCAGGTGTACGCCTCGCACGTACCTCTACACAGACATGCTACTACATGCAAATACGAAAGTAAACATGCAGATACATAAGACATCAAGATTATATCTAACATTCAACCTCCTAATCTTGATGGCCGTTCTTCACGCAGATACTTCAAAGAAGAGCCGGTCCGTCGCTGCCGTAGCCGGCCAGCAGTGCCTTCTCCTCGTTCTCCTTCTTCTTCTCTGGACAGTCCCAAGCAAAATGTCCAAAGTCATCACAGTTATAGCACTGTACCTCGCTCTTGTCTCTGCGCCCTCAACCATGGCCATGTCCGCGGCCACGGCCACGGCCACCACGGCCGCGTCCTTGCAATGAGTCATGCCCTCTCGCCATGAGGAGCTGCTCTTCTTCACGTGCCGTCTCCCGCCCCTTGACGAGCTCCTCGTGCGCCTTGAGTGAACCAATGGCCTCCTCCATGGCCATCTTGTTCGTGTCACCGAACAATGCAATCGACGAAGCAACGTGGATGAACTTGTTGGAGACGGCTCGCAGCAGCTTCTTCACGACGTACTTCTCCTCCATCTGATCACCGAGCTCACGGATGAGCCCCACAAGCGTCGTGAACCTCGCTGCGAAGTCATCCACGCACTCCGCATCACCCATCTTGAGGCCATCAAACTCCGAGCGCAAGGATTGAACCCTCGCCTCTCGGACGCGCTCGACGCCCACATGCATGGAGCGTAGCGCGGCCCACACATCGGCCGCGGTCTCCTTCTCCGCAACTCGCAGCAGCGTCGAGTCGTCGATGGACTGGGAGATGATCGTCATGGCCATCTCCTCCTTGCCCTTGTCGACCTCCGAGGACGTGGCCTCGCGATCAACGGCACCCCACGCGCCATTGGCGCGCAAGAGGTACTTCATCCTCATCGCCCATGCCGCGTAGTTCGTCCTCGTGAGCAGCGGGAATGGAAGCTTCCCCGCCGCCGTCGTCGCTGCCGTCGCGGCAGCCACCATCGCCGCCGAGTCGCTCGGCACCAACGCTCCACTCGCTGAAGTGTCACGCGGCATCGTCTTCGTCATCACCTAGCTCTGATACCAAATGTTGGAGCCGACTCTCTCAGCTCACCTCTTCTCTCTTGGTTGTTTCACACAACACACACAAGAACACAGGATATTTGGTGCCGTGCTGTCTCACACAGCTCACGGCTTTTCTTCTCTGTATTTCTTAACCACACAAACTGAATTACAACGCTTAAGTAGCTAGCTCGCACGAGCTGCCAAGCCACAACGTGCCCGGCTCTTGTGCACACGACCTGCTCCACTAACCAACTAATCCATCACCTATTCTTATGGCACTAACACACGCATGCATAACAACTTCCTAGATAACTTGTGCAGCCCGTTAGCTTCAGATCTTTGCATGCCGCAGCTTCTCACTGCACGTTGGAGTCTCACCATGCATGCTCCTCAAACTGAACCATCAGGTGTACGCCTCGCACGTACCTCTACACAGACACGCTACTACATGCAAATACGAAAGTAAACATGCAGATACATAAGACATCAAGATTATATCTAACATTCAACCTCCTAATCTTGATGGCCGTTCTTCACGCAGATACTTCAAAGAAGAGCCGGTCCGTCGCTGCCGTAGCCGGCCAGCAGTGCCTTCTCCTCGTTCTCCTTCTTCTTCTCTGGACACTCCCAAGCAAAATGTCCAAAGTCATCACAGTTATAGCACTGTACCTCGCTCTTGTCTCTGCGCCCTCAACCATGGCCATGTCCGCGGCCACGGCCACGGCCACCACGGCCGCGTCCTTGCAATGAGTCATGCCCTCTCGCCATGAGGAGCTGCTCTTCTTCACGTGCCGTCTCCCGCCCCTTGACGAGCTCCTCGTGCGCCTTGAGTGAACCAATGGCCTCCTCCATGGCCATCTTGTTCGTGTCACCGAACAATGCAATCGACGAAGCAACGTGGATGAACTTGTTGGAGACGGCTCGCAGCAGCTTCTTCACGACGTACTTCTCCTCCATCTGATCACCGAGCTCACGGATGAGCCCCACAAGCGTCGTGAACCTCGCTGCGAAGTCATCCACGACTCCGCATCACCCATCTTGAGGCCATCAAACTCCGAGCGCAAGGATTGAACCCTCGCCTCTCGGACGCGCTCGACGCCCACATGCATGGAGCGTAGCGCCGCCCACACATCGGCCGCGGTCTCCTTCTCCGCAACTCGCAGCAGCGTCGAGTCGTCGATGGACTGGGAGATGATCGTCATGGCCATCTCCTCCTTGCCCTTGTCGACCTCCGAGGACGTGGCCTCGCGATCAACGGCACCCCACGCGCCATTGGCGCGCAAGAGGTACTTCATCCTCATCGCCCATGCCGCGTAGTTCGTCCTCGTGAGCAGCGGGAATGGAAGCTTCCCCGCCGCCGTCGTCGCTGCCGTCGCGGCAGCCACCATCGCCGCCGAGTCGCTCGGCACCAACGCTCCACTCGCTGAAGTGTCACGCGGCATCGTCTTCGTCATCACCTAGCTCTGATACCAAATGTTGGAGCCGACTCTCTCAGCTCACCTCTTCTCTCTTGGTTGTTTCACACAACACACACAAGAACACAGGATATTTGGTGCCGTGCTGTCTCACACAGCTCACGGCTTTTCTTCTCTGTATTTCTTAACCACACAAACTGAATTACAACGCTTAAGTAGCTAGCTCGCACGAGCTGCCAAGCCACAACGTGCCCGGCTCTTGTGCACACGACCTGCTCCACTAACCAACTAATCCATCACCTATTCTTATGGCACTAACACACGCATGCATAACAACTTCCTAGATAACTTGTGCAGCCCGTTAGCTTCAGATCTTTGCATGCCGCAGCTTCTCACTGCACGTTGGAGTCTCACCATGCATGCTCCTCAAACTGAACCATCAGGTGTACGCCTCGCACGTACCTCTACACAGACACGCTACTACATGCAAATACGAAAGTAAACATGCAGATACATAAGACATCAAGATTATATCTAACATTCAACCTCCTAATCTTGATGGCCGTTCTTCACGCAGATACTTCAAAGAAGAGCCGGTCCGTCGCTGCCGTAGCCGGCCAGCAGTGCCTTCTCCTCGTTCTCCTCCTTCTTCTCTGGACACTCCCAAGCAAAATGTCCAAAGTCATCACAGTTATAGCACTGTACCTCGCTCTTGTCTCTGCGCCCTCAACCATGGCCATGTCCGCGGCCACGGCCACGGCCACCACGGCCGCGTCCTTGCAATGAGTCATGCCCTCTCGCCATGAGGAGCTGCTCTTCTTCACGTGCCGTCTCCCGCCCCTTGACGAGCTCCTCGTGCGCCTTGAGTGAACCAATGGCCTCCTCCATGGCCATCTTGTTCGTGTCACCGAACAATGCAATCGACGAAGCAACGTGGATGAACTTGTTGGAGACGGCTCGCAGCAGCTTCTTCACGACGTACTTCTCCTCCATCTGATCACCGAGCTCACGGATGAGCCCCACAAGCGTCGTGAACCTCGCTGCGAAGTCATCCACGCACTCCGCATCACCCATCTTGAGGCCATCAAACTCCGAGCGCAAGGATTGAACCCTCGCCTCTCGGACGCGCTCGACGCCCACATGCATGGAGCGTAGCGCTGCCCACACATCGGCCGCGGTCTCCTTCTCCGCAACTCGCAGCAGCGTCGAGTCGTCGATGGACTGGGAGATGATCGTCATGGCCATCTCCTCCTTGCCCTTGTCGACCTCCGAGGACGTGGCCCCGCGATCAACGGCACCCCACGCGCCATTGGCGCGCAAGAGGTACTTCATCCTCATCGCCCATGCCGCGTAGTTCGTCCTCGTGAGCAGCGGGAATGGAAGCTTCCCCGCCGCCGTCGTCGCTGCCGTCGCGGCAGCCACCATCGCCGCCAAGTCGCTCGGCACCAGCGCTCCACTCGCTGAAGTGTCACGCGGCATCGTCTTGTCATCACCTAGCTCTGATACCAACTGTTGGAGCAGACTCTCTCAGCTCACCTCTTCTCTCTTGGTTGTTTCACACAACACACACAAGAACACAGGATATTTGGTGCCGTGCGGTCTCACACAACTCACGGCTTTTCTCCTCTGTATTTCTTAACCACACAAACTAAATTACAACGCTTAAGTAGCTAGCTCGCACGAGCTGCCAAGCCACAACGTGCCCGGCTCTTGTGCACACGACCTGCTCCACTAACCAACTAATCCATCACCTATTCTTATGGCACTAACACACGCATGCATAACAACTTCCTAGATAACTTGTGCAGCCCGTTAGCTTCAGATCTTTGCATGCCGCAGCTTCTCACTGCACGTTGGAGTCTCACCATGCATGCTCCTCAAACTGAACCATCAGGTGTACGCCTCGCACGTACCTCTACACAGACACGCTACTACATGCAAATACGAAAGTAAACATGCAGATACATAAGACATCAAGATTATATCTAACATTCAACCTCCTAATCTTGATGGCCGTTCTTCACGCAGATACTTCAAAGAAGGGCATGTCCGTCGTTGCCGTAGCCGGCCAGCAGTGCCTTCTCCTCGTTCTCCTTCTTCTTCTCTGGACACTCCCAAGCAAAATGTCCAAAGTCATCACAGTTATAGCACTGTACCTCGCTCTTGTCTCTGCGCCCTCAACCATGGCCATGTCCGCGGCCACGACCACCACGGCCGCGTCCTTGCAATGAGTCATGCCCTCTCGCCATGAGGAGCTGCTCTTCTTCACGTGCCGTGTCCCGTCCCTTGACGAGCTCCTCGTGCGCCTTGAGTGAACCAATTGCCTCCTCCATGGCCATCTTGTTCGTGTCACCGAACAATGCAATCGACGAAGCAACGTGGATGAACTTGTTGGAGACGGCTCGCAGCAGCTTCTTCACGACGTACTTCTCCTCCATCTGATCACCCAGCTCACGGATGAGCCCCACAAGCGTCGTGAACCTCGCTACGAAGTCATCCACGAACTCCGCATCACCCATCTTGAGGCCATCAAAATCCGAGCGCAAGGATTGAACCCTCGCCTCTCGGACGCGCTCGACGCCCACATGCATGGAGCGTAGCGCCGCCCACACATCGGCCGCGGTCTCCTTCTCCGCAACTCGCAGCAGCGTCGAGTCGTCGATGGACTGGGAGATGATCGTCATGGCCATCCCCTCCTTGCCCTTGTCGACCTCCGAGGACGTGGCCTCGCGATCAACGGCACCCCACGCGCCATTGGCGCGCAAGAGGTACTTCATCCTCATCGCCCATGCCGCGTAGTTCGTCCTCGTGAGCAGCGGGAATGGAAGCTTCCCCGCCGCCGTCGTCGCTGCCGTCGCGGCAGCCACCATCGCCGCCGAGTCGCACGGCACCAACGCTCCACCCGCTGAAGTGTCACGCGGCATCGTCTTCGTCATCACCTAGCTCTGATACCAAATGTTGGAGCCGACTCTCTCAGCTCACCTCTTCTCTCTTGGTTGTTTCACACAACACACACAAGAACACAGGATATTTGGTGCCGTGCTGTCTCACACAGCTCACGGCTTTTCTTCTCTGTATTTCTTAACCACACAAACTGAATTACAATGCTTAAGTAGCTAGCTCGCACGAGCTGCCAAGCCACAACGTGCCCGGCTCTTGTGCACACGACCTGCTCCACTAACCAACTAATCCATCACCTATTCTTATGGCACTAACACACGCATGCATAACAACTTCCTAGATAACTTGTGTGGCCCGTTAGGTTCAGATCTTTGCATGCCGCAGCTTCTCACTGCACGTTGGAGTCTCACCATGCATGCTCCTCAAACTGAACCATCAGGTGTACGCCTCACACGTACCTCTACACAGACACACTACTACATGCAAAAACGAAAGTAAACATGCAGATACATAAGACATCAAGATTATATCTAACATTCAACCTCCTAATCTTGATGGCCGTTCTTCACGCAGATACTTCAAAGAAGAGCCGGTCCGTCGCTGCCGTAGCCGGCCTGCAGTGCCTTCTCCTCGTTCTCCTTCTTCTTCTCTGGACACTCCCAAGCAAAATGTCCAAAGTCATCACAGTTATAGCATTGTACCTCGCTCTTGTCTCTGCGCCCTCAACCATGGCCATGTTCGCGGCCACGGCCACGGCCACCACGGCCGCGTCCTTGCAATGAGTCATGCCCTCTCGCCATGAGGAGCTGCTCTTCTTCACGTGCCGTCTCCCGCCCCTTGACGAGCTCCTCGTGCGCCTTGAGTGAACCAATGGCCTCCTCCATGGCCATCTTGTCCGTGTCACCGAACAATGGAATCGACGAAGCAACGTGGATGAACTTGTTGGAGATGGCTCGCAACAGCTTCTTCACGACGTACTTCTCCTCCATCTGATCACCGAGCTCACGGATGAGCCCCACGAGCGTCGTGAACCTCGCTGCGAAGTCATCCACGAACTCCGCATCACCCATGTTGAGGCCATCAAACTCCGAGCGCAAGGATTGAACCCTCGCCTCTCGGACGCGCTCGACGCCCACATGCATGGAGCGTAGCGCCGCCCACACATCGGCCGCGGTCTCCTTCTCCGCAACTCACAGCAGCGTCGAGTCGTCGATGGACTGGGAGATGATCATCAGGGCCATCTCCTCCTTGCCCTTGTCGACCTCCGAGGACGTGGCCTCGCGATCAACGGCACCCCACGCGCCATTGGCACGCAAGAGGTACTTCATCCTCATCGCCCATGCCGCGTAGTTCGTCCTCGTGAGCAGCGGGAATGGAGGCTTCGCCGCCGCCATCGTCGCTACCGTCGCGGCAGCCACCATCGCCGCCGAGTCGCTCGGCACCAACGCTCCACTCGCTGAAGTGTCACGCGACATCGTCTTCGTCATCACCTAGCTCTGATACCAAATGTTGGAGCCGACTCTCTCAGCTCACCTCTTCTCTCTTGGTTGTTTCACACAACACACACAAGAACACAGGATATTTGGTGTCGTGCTGTCTCACACAGCTCACGGCTTTTCTTCTCTGTATTTCTTAACCACACAAACTGAATTACAATGCTTAAGTAGCTAGCTCGCACGAGCTGCCAAGCCACAACGTGCCCGGCTCTTGTGCACACGACCTGCTCCACTAACCAACTAATCCATCACCTATTCTTATGGCACTAACACACGCATGCATAACAACTTCCTAGATAACTTGTGCAGCCCATTAGCTTCAGATCTTTGCATGCCGCAGCTTCTCACTGCACGTTGGAGTCTCACCATGCATGCTCCTCAAACTGAACCATCTGGTGTACGCCTCGCACGTACCTCTACACAGACACACTACTACATGCAAATACGAAAGTAAACATGCAGATACATAAGACATCAAGATTATATCTAACAGTGCTGGGCCATGGCCAGTGCTGCTTGCTCCTAGGTGTCCTTCTACGCTGCTCAAAGAACTATGCCGGGCGCCTCCGACACTAGCGACGGCGCCCACTACTCCCGTGATGACTTCCCTAGAAGCTGATGCTATGGCACGTGGAGACGGCTGCAGTAGTTGCACAACCCATCCAGTGCCGTCCATGAAGTCGCACGGCCCCATACAGTATGCATGGTCGGTGCTGAAAGTTGTTTTTCGCACGGCTCCATGCTCGCCGGAGTTAATGGCATGTCAGTTTGGTAGAAGAACATGAGGGAAGGGTGAAAGGAGGAAGCCAAGGGTATTTGTGTCTCAAATTTAACATAATGGCATATAGAGGAGGATGGAAGAATTGTAATGGCATTTTACCAACTAGTGAAAGTTATAGTGGCATTGATCTGTAGGTCTTCTTTTAAGCACATATGATGGTTTCCATGATCGCTGGATCATCAACTCCTTCGATGACTAGAGCTGAGATGCCTAAGTAAACCCCGCTATTGTCAAGGCAGACCGCGGCCCCCGAACCTCCCCTGCTGGGTTTTTTTATTTCCTTCTTCTTTTTCCTTTTTTATTTTTTCCAATTTGGTAATTTGTTTCTAATTCATGCAATTTTTCTGAAATATATGAACTTTTTTCTCATAAACTTTTCAAAATCATGATTTTTTAAATATGGATTTTTACTAAAATCTGTGATTTTTGTAAAATCTCGTGAACATTTTGCAAATCAAGAAACTTTTCAAACTTGTGATTTTTTTTCGAATTATCTGATTTTTTAAAAATTACATCAACTTCTTTTTGCAGTCAATGGTCATGGTCATAGTCACGGCCATGTTCGCGGTCAATGGTCTAGGCGAGCGACAGATTGAGAGGGAATGCGCGCAAGGTTGGTGATGTTGATCATGGTGGCATCACCCCCGCCGAAGAGTAGCAGCAACAACAGGTGAGGCAGGAGGTTGGGAGCCGCTACGACTCTACTTTAATCAGTCACTTCTACAGTTCTACTTTTATACAAAGCGTTGTACTGCTAGTTGGTCGTGCCTTCCGATCCGCATGGTCTGCTTGCTAGAAAGCACATCTTTGTCTCCGATCCGCATGCTTTCATGATGCGACAGTGAGGTCTGAATTCTGGAGACGGCGGCGACGATCATGCCGAAACGATCACTTGGAAAACAGTACTCGCCGGATAGCGACGAGGGATCGCCGGGTAGATCGGAGTCTCATGGCAAATGGATTGCAATAGATATATATTTGACTTTTTTTTTCTGACGTGCAGTTTATTGATGCACAAGCTGATACTACATACTACATAGAGGATAGAGCTGATACAAGAAATGTATTTTATCGATAGAATTCATAAGCTAACAAAATAATGTACAATACATATTCACCAGTGTTGCATAAATAATATACTCCCTACGAACCATATTACCTGTCGCTGGTTTAGTACAAAGTTTGTGGGAGCAGTGAAATTATTGTATTTCAAAGCCTAGCAACATCGTTTGAATTTTGGCTAGTCGAATGTAACTCAGTCTGCATATATTTGAGCACACCAGGAATGTGAACATTGTAGAAATAGTCATCCCAGTTGATGGACCTGGGGTCAAAATCAAACCAACATGCTTCATTGTTATTTTGATCCTTGTTCCTCACCATCCTTAGTCTCTCCAAGTTGTTGTCATCAAAGCTACACCAGATTGATAAATAACTCAAAGTGCAATATTTTAGGTAACAAAATATTTGTAGAATTTTCTTTTTGCAAAAGCAAAACGGAAACTATGTTTTGACAAGATTGAAAAGTTGCTTACCGTCCTGTGAACAGGACGTATGGCGCATAGAGCTCGGTCAGCAGTGTGAGGAATCTGTATTTCCTGTTGTACTCACTGCAGCGCCGTGAGAAAACACCACAGAGTGTAATGTTCACTAGGTGAAGCATCTGTCGAATCAATTGCAACACGAGCTCATAATATTAATCTCCTTCACATCTCAGCTCTATGAAATCAATGTGTCGACATTGAAATGGTAAGCTAACCTCGAGGGGAAGCTTGTAATTGATGGCCATGTACAATCTTAGACTCGTAGTTGTCCTAAAGAATCGCATCTTCTTTAGTCGCACACGTTCACCATTCCTCCCTGTGCATGGTGGGTTGTCGAAGAAGTAGCGGTGGCCCGAATCTGCGAGGATGGCATAAGTTGCGGGGTTGTGATGTGATGATGTTACATGGTAGATGATATGTGCTTGCTGATCCTTCGAGTGTGCTACCATGGCAACCATCATAGCGCTCACCACCATGTCCCCTGGAATCTGTCCAAACCACCCCCATCAGGACCACACCTCATGGCTGGTTAATCACTTGCTACCTTAATCAAGTTTCGTTCCAAATTTTGGTTGGTAATTTGTGAACAGATTACTAACCACGTCCATTATCAAATCCAGGTCAGCTAGGAAGAATGACATGGTCTGCTTGGCATATCCGGCAATCACTATATCGATTGTCCTATGAAAGATAAAAGTGCAGCATTACATATGGTTGTACACTTTCGTTAATAGTAAACAAATGTTGAGTTTCTGTGACCTTATTCCTTCCATCCATCCAGGGAAGGGATCCTTGAGAGTACTAGTTATGATGCTTGGGCGGACGATGACCATCGGACAGCCCTCGTGCAGGTGTTCTAGCAGCATCTCCCCCATTGCCTTGGTGAAGACATAGGTGTTTGCCCATCCAAAGTGTCGTGCTCTTCATTCAGTTGTCCACATGTAACAAATGTATCAAGTTTACAACCATACCAAGAGGTAGAAAAGAGTACAAATGCATAAGTATGTTTCTAGTCGTGTCTAACCTCTTGAGGCCAAGCTCCTTCATGGCTTTTCTCACAACCTTGTCAGTTGAGCAGTTGGCTATTAGTTCTCTCTTGGTCTTGTCGATAAGATTTAGCTCGGATTCGATGTCCAGATATGTGCCCACCCTTAGGGTCTCACCCATCAAGAATGGCTTCTCCAATATTAGCCCCTCTTTTTCACCAGCTACATAGGCTGTTCAAGTAGTATATCACTTAATGAGCTCAATTTTTCAGCATGTGATGACACACCACCAACCACAAATTCATAGATCATATGTAGTCTTATGATTTTGCACCAGTTGAAACATGAAGCAACATCTTGAGCTTCGGACACTTCTTCGCAAATGTGCAGACGTGCTTCGCTCCCAAGACATTTGTGTCGAAAGCCACATCATATCTAAAAAATAGCATCACATTTTGATCAATTATTTCAAGCACATGTTTCTTATAATATTACACCTTTTAGTTCACAAGCAAGTCTTTTTTGGACATTGACACCATCAAAAAGGTGTAAATCTAAATACATGTGCTTTTGAAAAGTGGTGGCATGCGAGGCCGGGATGAAACAATATTTGAAGAGTGGTGACATGTGACGTGCTAGATTATATGAAGTTTTGGAAACAATAGCTAGAAAGTGGACTGGGCAGACTATTAGGAAAACTAAAGTTGGAAAAAATTCCCTACTTCTAATTATCTGGAGATCTAGTTAACTAACTACATAATTAATTAATTGCATTAATGACTTGGTTTCCAAATTGATTCCGCGCGAAAAAAAGGTCTCTATTTATATGGACCTAATGAATTGTGCACATAATTAACTGGCTGGCTAACTAATTGCATTAATGGCTTGACTTCCTAATTGATTCGGCACTCAATTTCCAAATTGTTTTCGGATTAATGGCTGCGTGCAAACGACGATGATGTACACATTCCTCTTTAATAGTAGATATCATTGTATGTATATAGTGCGCAAAAAATAAAATATTCAAGAAATACATTTGACATAATATATACGTATAATATATAAAATTGACAAATAAAATGATTAAGATGATATCCCTCTTCAAAACTTTATTTTGACTCAAGGAATATCTAAAACTTCACTCATTTGAGAACTGGAGGGAGTATGTAAAAACTCTGCAACCAATAAACACATCATACCTTTCAAAGAAATTTGTAGTCGCTGCCCCGCTGATGATGATGTCTATATCCTTGGAGAATTCTTTCAATTGGGAATTGTCTAATCCAAAGTTCTCTTTCATGATATTTCCGACCAAAGGACAAATCTTTTCTTCAATGAAATTATCGAACCCTACACCATGATTTTCTTTCAACACACGAAAGATCTCCCTCCCTGTGACCTAAAAATACCAAAAGTTCATTGGGAAATGCTATATACCTAAATAGTTGTTCTCATTTAAAAAAAAGAATCTTGGCATGCTTTTAATATTTTAATACCTGAAAGGACATGCCCTTAACTTTTAATTTTTGAGAATTGTGCATAAGGGAGGAACACTACTTCAATGGCCAATGAGAAATCTACGAAGGGTAAATCCCAATTATCAGCTACGAGTGGAACAATGACTATATGGGCAACCCTATGTAGTGTAAAACCTTGGCTAAACCCCATCGACTAGTCTAAAAAGGAAATATAAAGTTAATCTCTTGGCACGGTCTGAAGAACTAATAAGTTGATTTTCTTTAAACCGACGGTTGCACCGAGTATCTGAAAGGTTTTGAATGGAAAAGCCCCACTTTCTAGAATCAAAATCCTCTATCCCTCCAAATTTTTTTAGACTACTCACCTTAAAAGACATCTATTTTCAATTTTCAGTTTATCACCGATTTCATAGTAGCTTAATTGAAGCATGCTCTACTTGTCTCTGTCATATTCATATCGGCCTTTTCCCCTCTACTCGCAAGCCCATACGTGTTGACATCATGGAAATGACCCGGTTCATTATGTTTAATTTTTAATGGTACATTTCAGTTTTAGATTTAATCTTATGGATATACCAAACAAATAGTTTTCACATTTTTCAAACTTTAGGTAATTTCCTTAGCATTAAACAACATATTTGGCTTTAGCCAGCAAGAGCACATTACATGCATCTTTAGCCAGCGTGATCTTGACATGCAGGAAAGGATAGTAAACACACGCTTGAATTAATTGGAATATAATCACACTTTTCTTTTTATGCATGCCGATGCATCATGTACATGCTGCTTGCCCCGGTGTTTAGGTTGCAGCATGGCATGAAGGTTGGAGCTTCCTCCTTGACCAACGGCTGGTACAAACATTCCTTGTTGGAAAGCAGATAAGAATATGCAGAATTAGATAATAGCTAGATGTGCACATTCCAGTATTTTGTTTGCTTTTAAGGCATATTCAGAAGAAAATCCAGTACCTATTGGTACTAAATATTAGAACCTAAATTGGGGAGCGCCATCCGAAAGAGAAGTCAGTATATGTGTACCCTAAGATTGGGGGTTGGGAGTTGAGTGTGCAAACCAAGGCCCTGCTTGGATTCAATGTAATTTTTTGTGTGTTACATGTATTTATCTTAAGTTTGAACAATATACTGGTGGGGAGCAAACTAAAATTATACTCAATCCGAACAAGGCCCAAGATGGCCTATTGGCTGGACAAGCGTACTTCCATAAAATTTAATCGACATTGTTTAAGTATTAGACACAACAAATGTGCAATTCTATAGGAGAACGGCTGGAAACGAATATATTTCACCTCAGTTTGAATACGAAGCTTCGCAGATTCAACATCTGGGGCCCGAATTAAGAGGAAGAGCTTCTTCACATCTGGCTGAACCCTCAGTATCTTCTCCACAAGCACTAAACATAAATCATGCATGAAACACCAACATATAAGCCTCCAGATGATCACCACACATGCACGGCACATCCTGACCTGAAAGGTAGTGAGTGACATGCATGAACACATACCTTTTCCTAGGAAGCCTGTTGAACCGGTGATGAGGATGCTCTTGCTTCTGAAGTACCCTGCAACGCTGTCCGCATCCATTTCAGCGATCATGGTGCTCGACTTTTTCCCAGACTCCAGAAGACTATGTCACTTGGTGAAAGACTTTGAAAAGGTGATGCGGGACTACCTATCTGGCTACGTATTTATAGGGCAGGAAGGAGATGGGTTTCAGAGGTTAAATGGAACAAGGCAGCAGCGGACCAGCTATAGTTTAGGAACTAAAGGGCAACTCGATCCGTTCCAATTGTTTGCTTAATTACTTTATTTCCAAAATTGCAATATAAAACCAACGTGACCTAAACTGTAAAGTGGTGCTTCTACTCGACCAGTATATATTATGCTCAACCACTATTCTGGCTCAACATTGTAATGTCCGCCATAGTCAATGTACTAATCGACTCTTCTTGGTACAGCTAGGTCCTTTCCCCCAATACTTTTGGAACCTCTGAAAGCTTTACTATTTTTAACTATTTAACAAAAAAATATTCCTCTATTTTGTAGCATGGATAATTGCAATCAAGCACAATCAAGAGTTATGAAACAAATATTTTTCCCATATCGACAAAGCACAAGCAATATTGTCATATCAGTTGGGAATAGGAAGAACTAGTCATATAACAAAATTCTGAAAGAAACCATTTGGATTCCTAAAAGTAAATTCCCCAACCACCAGTTGAGACTAATAAATGGATATCATATCAATAGGGAAGAGGGTACATGGTTCCTACTCAGTCCTAGTTAGCCGTACCAAAAAGGATGGTTAACCAACAACTAGTCCAGTGTTAACTCCTATGGCATGGCATGGCGCAGTGGAGACTCGGTTTCGGATGGGTGGCGATGGACTCGTGCAGGAGGACGACGATGTCTGGCGTCGTGGTGGCGTCGATGGCAGAGAGGCCTGGCAAGGTCGATGCATCAGTATCTGATCTGAGGATGGATCGATGGATGAAGGAGGTGAAGGCCCTTGCAGCGTGCACATGTGGTGTCCACTGAAAGTGCGACGGGCCGGTGTGTAACCCAGTCCAGGTATTGTGGCTTGGATGGGGCATCCGGCATTAGATGTTAGGTGTTGGTGCGATGACTGTTTGGTATTAGGCTCGAACATTCGGCACCCCTTCATCACGGGGATAGGAGTAGCAACAGGTGTTGCCAAGATGATGGCTTCAGATTTACTGATGAATTACCTTGTAAGGGCTTTATGAATAATTAATAAAATGACTGCATGCATCGCCCAGATGCAGAGGCCGGGGTACCTCCTCCTTTTCCAAAAGAAAACTCCCGTGGCATGCTGCTGGCTTCTGGAGTGTTGAGTGTTCCTGACGTGCAATTAAAATCAGAGAAGGCCAACACAACTGAATTTGTTCTAGAGAACCGCGATAGTGAGTGACAAGTACAATATGACAGAGCGGCAATATGACAGAGCGATAGTGAGTGATAAGTGGAACGGAGAGTGCCAAATTAAAATGAGAAAATAACGTTGCAACTAAATCTGTCCTAGAGAATAGCGATGGAGAATGCTAATTAATGCCACAAAAGTCAGATGATGTCCCTATCATTCTGGATACAAATACTACAGATTGCTCACATGTACACCATCCTTCCGAATTCAAATTTGGATGTTCACAACATGATGGATCTGCAAACCATATCAAGAATGTACTCCCTCCGTTCTAAATTACTCGTCGCTGAAATGGATGTATCTAGAACTAAGACATATTCAGATACATCCATACGTGCGACAAGTAATTTGGAACGGAGGGAGCATGACATAGGCCTGCTGTTGGTCGAACGCCTATTGAGAGATGGTATTTCAAGGCTCGCTTGATGGGATGATTCTTGAATTGATGGGCAAAACTCACCATCAGAATATCAAAAAAGAAAAGCAATATATATCCGCCACAGGAGATGACCTTGACAAAGTCGTTGACACAAATGCATTGTCCTCACAGGAGATTGAGATAAAAAAAAGATCCTAAAATTCTAAACATTTTTTTTAAAACGCGAACATTTTTTTTAAACATGAACCTTTTTGGAAAAAGTTTATATTTTTACAAATGCATTGTTTCCATAATTTTTGACATTTTATGAAACGTGTAAACATTTTTTAAACGAGAGTAGTTTTTCAAAATGCGAACATTTTTAGAAAAATTGTTTTTTTTGAATGCGTGACCATCTCTAAAATTAGCAAACATTTATTAAAATATTTGAACAATTTTCTAAAACCCAAATATTTTTCAAAATATTAATCATAGAATTGAATATTTTTAAAACACAGACATTTATGAAAATTTTGAACTATTTTAAAAATGCAAACCTTTTTTCAAGAAATTTAAATAAATATTTCTGAAAGAATTAAAATAAAAAGACCTGAAATAAACCTGCATAAAAGATGAGAAAACCGGTCAGGACTTCGAGAAGGTCCCCAAAACCGGAACCAAAATCCCCTCGGCCTAGCGCCAATGGACCGGCCAACATGGAGGCCCGAACTAATGATCGAGAGTGGATGCAACATTTTATGGGCTGCACACTGGCCTGTCAATGCCTGCTCATGGGGGGTATACCTGGCTTGCTGACCTACCGAGTGACGGAGGCCCCAGTGTGAACAGAGGCAATTCGCTCTAGGACTGTCAAAGGGGTGCCATGTGTGGCTTATCCATCCCCTAGATGTAAATTGTATCCGTATCAACGTTAATCAATAAAGAGGAGCGAGTTTTGCCTAAAAAGAGAAGCCCAGAGCATTCTTTCAAAGAAGAAGAATAAATGTCCAAAGCATGAACCACGATGTCATGTACCAAAGTTATAAAAAAAATGTTTTTACAGTTGCTTTATTCGATTTTGCGAAGCAGCGACCACACAAATTCATCTAAAGGAAGCCATGCCACAGAAAACTTTACGCAAAAATAAGAAAGCGGGACGCCAATTCTGAAATATCAAATCAGAAATCTAAATTCCCGGAAAAAGAAACAAAATAGAAGCCAAAACTGAACTGAACCTAGCTCAGTGTGACAGTGCACAGTATTCAGGTACATCTGTCTAACTTTCATAAAATGATTGAAAATTTAAAAATGTTTCCCAACATTTCACATAATGTTAAAAAATATTTGTGTTTTTCTAAATAAATTTTCAGAAATGTTAACAGTTTTTTAAAAATTCAAATTTGTTTTGTTTTGTGCATTAAAAAATGTTTGTGTTTTTCATAAAATGTTCATACAAATTTTTAAAATTTTTATATGTCGCCCGTACCGATTCGTAATAGAAATCACCTATGGGCGACGCTAGCGGCCAGCCCATTTTACCGCGGCTGATTGCTGCGCGTACGTTTACTTTTTTTTGCAGCTAGTTCTGTTCGATTTGCTGGCTGCATGGGAGCAGTCGCCGTAGGGATTCTTTTTCCTGTTTTTTGACTGGTTTTCTTTGTTTTCTTTTTCTTCTTCATTTTACTTTGGTTTCTTTGTTTTTTCATAAGTTTTTCTTGGTTTTCTTTCTTTCTTTGCTATATTGGTTTCTTTGATTCCTTTTTGGTTTTCTTTGTTTTCTTCTATTTTCTCTTGCTTTCCTTTTTTTTTCTTGTTCGGTATTTATCATTTTAATTTTTTAAACACATGTCTACTTTTTCTGAGTACGCAATTACTTTTTAACGCACACATAAAACATTTATTTGATACACTTTGGATTTTTTAACACCTTTAGGAATACACGGTAAAAATTTCAAAATTCACTTTATACACATTTTAAAGGAACTTAAGATTTTTTTAACCTATAGAAACATTTTTTTACATTGTATAAACATTTTTTTAAATGGCATGCACAATCTTTTGAATTAAGGGAGTTTTTGCTAAATTCATGTACATTTATCTAACTGTATGAAGCATTTTTTTTACAATACACAAATATTTTTGTTTTATATTACATACAATTTTTTTCTAAAGTTTTAAAATTTTGAAAGTCGCAACCATTTTTTAAAGAATGGTACATACATTTTTTTCCGAACTAGATGAGATCCCGTGCGTTGCGGCGGAAATATGTTGCAATATATTTCAATAAGATTTGGTTGTTTGAAACATTTGGATTAATAATATATGAAAAAACTAAAAATACATATTATATATTGCATTGGCTTATTGTATAGTCAAAAAATATTTATTGAACATAGGTAGTATAATATAATGAAATTTTGTGTCATGCATGTTGGGTGGGCCTTTGATGAGGCGACATGTGTGCATGGCTTATGTGTGCATGTTGAAGAGATAGAATTAGTGAGGATTAACTAATAAGGAAAAATAAGTCTCATGGGCCTTTAATTATGTCAATGTGTGCATACTAAGACAATAGAGGTAGTGGGGATGAACTATTTAGGTACATAGGAAACATATTGAAACTTTTCCCCCATGCGGCTGTTCTGATTTATTTATTTTGTGATACATTGATAAATGTTTTGATAGCTTGAAAATTTTCATCACCAGATGAAATTCGTTGAAAATGTGGCGAAAAAAACAAAATCGATGCTCCAAAATGCTTTCACATTTTTCCCCAAATGACGTTTCATGGGGCCGCGCTTGGTTCGTCGTTACATGGTAACATCTATGCCAGAAAAACTTCACGCGAAACAAAGAAAAGTGGGACACCAATTCTGAAATATCAAATCAGGAGTCTAAATTCCCAGCAAAAAAAAAAGGATTTCAGGAGCTGAGACTAACTGAACCTAGCTAGCTCAACAGTGTGACAGTGTTCAGCTGCATCTTTCTAGCTTGATTAATTGGCCCCTTGCTTGTAGCCCGTGCAGGTCCTAGCTAGGTCAGGTGTGAGGATCCCCGCTGGCATCGGGCGCCGGCGGCTCAACGCGGCCGCCGTTTCTCTGGCCCATAGACTTGTGGAGTAGTGCTGCAAAAGTTAGAAGCGTCAGAGTCAGCTGCTGAACATTCAAACAGAACCAGGTAGAAGAAGAACGAGCAAGGGAGGATACTTTAATTATAGCAAATGCTATAGACAGGGCCGGCGGTGAGATGGACAAACCTTGTAGTGTCGAGAAAGAAAAAGAAAGCTGCCGAGATGCAGAGAGATTCAGTGGTGGGGTGGATGTAGCGTGCGTACCGTTGTTGGCTCCGGCGAGGAGGCCGCCGATGCTGAAGAGCCCGGCGAGGAAGGCCAGGGGCAGTAGCAGCAGCAGCAGGGCGTGGTGGATGTGCAAGGAGCAGCTGCATCGTTGCTTCATCGCTCTCTCTCTCTCTCTCTCTCTCTCTCTCTCTCTCTCTCTCTCTCTCTCTCTCTCTGTCTCACTGATGTGCAAGGAGTAGATAAACAAGACCAGCAAGTATCGTATCTGCCTGCTGCTTCCCTGGCTCTGAATCTGAATTTTGTGGCAAGATGACAGGAAGAACCAAACAAGTGAATTTTGTGGTTAGGATAAACTCTTGGAGGGCAGTGAATGGCTGAGAAGAAACGAGACCTATACTATACATACAAAGTGTATATCGGAGATGTGGTGTAAGGTCGGCAGAGTAGTTCAGCTAGCATCTTGGTTGGGTTTTGTATATAGGCGTCGCACGTGTGGTGCATTGATGGCGGTATCGCGCCAAATCACTGTGGTCAAAACTCAAAACAGACCGGCCCTCCATCAAGGTTCTATATTTTTATTTTTATTTTGTAAGAAAATTTACAATGTTGCAGACGAGACGACCACCACTGGATCGTGCGAAATCACCCGTGTCCTCGGGTTGGCAGGCATCTTGCTGACTTTGGCAGACAAACAGCTACAACCATGGGATCCTTGCTAATTTATCATGGCCAAGCACTTGGTACAAACCTGGCCTCCTGCCATGGAAGACAATGCATTGTTTTGTTAGCAGAGAAAGAATGGCGTTTTGGTGGAGGCCGAATTTTTGAAAAATTCAAAATTCAAAATTTTCAGTTTTAAAATGATCTGGAAAAAAGTTGTACAAGTTTTTTTTTCAGAATTTTTTCAAGTGTAAAAATATGAAACAGTTTTCCCTGGCAACCACAAACTGTTCCCTGCGGACCTCCAATGGCTTTTTCTTCCAAGGTAATGTGATCACCAATGTGAAAAATAACACTACATGTAGGAGTATTTTACAAGTCGCCAGATCAGTGTTGACAGAAGAAAAAAGGGATATTGAGATATCAGATGCTAATGTTGGTAGTATTTATTTTATGGAAGCCCTAATCTTGAGATATCTGAAGCTAATTCTGCTTTACTTCAAAAGCATTAACAATCCACAGAATCATACCACACAATATGTAAGGAGGAAGGACAGGAAAAATGACTGTTTGTCCAGCATATACAGAGGCGGTCACAAATCGCTTCATGGTGAAGGTTTTCTCATGAACGATAACAAAATATCTTTAACCAACGTTCATAGTTTCAAGTTAAAATCAACTCTTGCAACATCAACTCTTGCAACATCAACTTACAAGCCCAGAATGAAATAAGGTGTCAAGTTCAAAACCAAATAAATAATAGTGGCGTACAGGAACCGTATTTGTTGGAGTACGAACGGCATCGATAAAATCAATAATCTCAACAAACAGAGTGGAAATGTAGGATGATGAGAAAGCGCTCCAAGAGAATACCACATTTCAACTGGTGATGACATGATCCACGATTATCTTTGGCTTCTTGATGGCCTTCAAATCTTCTACAATGAAGTTGGTTATTTCATCTGCTGCGCTATTGACTCTCAGGTGCACCTCCTGAAGACAATCCAGGGTGTCGATGCCGAACAGGCCCTCAAAGGCTTCGAACCGCATCTCGATCCTTTCGAGTACTGGCATTGCATCTTTTGGAAAGCTCAGCTTTGGCACTAGAGGTGCAAAGAAGCGAAGCAGCTTAAGGCTCTTGAATCCTCCACTTGGGACAAAGATCTCCCCGCCGGACTCCGATTTGTTCTTCTCAAGGATGTCTTCTATGGCCTCATCCTGCTTCGCTGCACTCAGCGAAAAGGTGAGGGAAAACAACGAAGGCAGCTTCCAGAGGAGCTCAAAAGTATCCATCCGGAGAACAGTTACAGAGAGGGTCAATTTGTGGAGGTTATCGAGTTTGTTAATCCACTTGGGAAGACTATCCAAGTTGCCAGAGAGCTCAAGGGCGCTGAGGTATCTTGGAGGTGCGGACATGGTGTCCAGTGAGTTGATAAAATCAGATCCCTCATCATTGAGCGCCAGAGTCTGCAGACCACAGCTGCCAAGATACTCGATTGCAGAGCGTAATTCTTTGAAGATTTTACTATCCTTCAATATTATGAGCTTGTAAATGGCAAGCTTCCTAAGCCCTGTCAACTGATGGAGGCCTTCTACACCTGTCGATTGCTCATCAATCTCGATCCCCGACAGTATACGAAGTGCTTTCATTGTCTCCTTATTAATCTCTTGAGGCAACTTCAACCCCCTTCTTGGGTTTTTATTCCCACCAAATATGTTGATTATCCGTTTGAGCTGCCCTGCAGATTTTGGCAGCTCACCGACATCAGTCTCCCTTAGGTCGAGAGTTTCTAAGTATTCGAGTTTCTCAATCTTAGAGGGTATTTTGGAAATATCTGTTCCCCGAAGGCTCAAATACTTCAGCACAAGCATTCTACACATGTCCTTCAGATGTTTCTCTTTCAAACCCTTGCAACCCTCAAGATCCAGCACTTGTAAAATCCCATTATTGAAAGAGTGGAAATGAAGTTGGTCCAGGCTCCGGAACATGGTCAGTGATCGCACTTGCGACAGGTTCATGTGTTTTGTTGAACTTCCATGTTCGGAACCACTGCTTTGCACGGAGAGTCGACGTACTTTATTGGTCGACATTGGTATCAGCCAGTGGCCACCAACCACAGTAATAAAATTCTCTTCGCTTGACTTGGACACAATATATTCAAGAACCATATCATGAACTTGAAAGCTTTTTACCTTCCCATTGCTGCTGTGTTCAACCGGCCGTATTATCTTCCTTTTTATCAGCTGATTAAAGTATGTTTCTGCAACTTCCTCGTCTGACAAGCCATGCTTCTCACTAACGAAACCTTCGGCTATCAACCTCCGGATCAAACGCTTCCTACTAATTTTTGAACCCTTAGGAAATATGCTCAGGTACAACGAGCAGGTCCTGAGTTCTGCAGGCAAATCATTGTAGCAGTACTCGAGTATCCTTGTAACACCATCCAAGGTGAGAGAAGGCACCGACTCTGGAAATAATGATTTGCACACTGCTTCCCATTTTTTGCTGAGTGTGTTCGGGTTGCTGGCAACAAGACCAGCCATGGTAACTATGGCCAAAGGCAGACCCCTGCATATCTTGCATATCTCCTCAGTGACTTGGTCCAGTTCTTTCTCGCTATATTTGATGCTTTTGGATTCAGAAACACTTCGCTTAAATAACCTTTTAGACTCGTCTTCATTCAGAAATTCGACTGGATGAACAAAATCAATCACTCCTTGGGAGCATGTGGCACCAACAGCTTGAAATCTTGTAGTCACTATTACTCTGCTGCCTTTTTTATTTTCATGTGGCAAGCACTTTCTGATACTCTCCCATGTTTTTGCAGACCATATGTCATCAATCAAGAGGAGATACCTACCAAGAACAAGGAAGTAAAATACAAATTAGGAAAAGAAGTGCACACGTATCCAAGTTTATCTTTGTGAGAGACATACTATGTGTTAAGTGGCTTCTATTATAAATGTGCAACTATCAAGAAAATTGACTGCTTGAACCCTACAATTGGGTGTCAAAAAGTTGTGTGGGGTATCCTCTGTTCATGCAAGGACTGGGTGCAGATGACAAACTGTTCATTAATTATTGGACTGTCCTCACTGTGTATTGTTTGTATGGTTAGAGGATCTCCAACAGCTAGCTTCAAAAAAAAAAGAGGATCTCCAACAGCTGCCCTATTTTAGGGCACGAAAAAGCTGTTGGAGTATAATTTAGGGCGCGAAAAAGTTCTTTTTTTTTTTGCATGAAGTGACTTGATGCAAGCTCTGCCTCCATTGCTTTAGGTTTTGGTAAATAACCGGCAATAGATCCTGATTTATTCAGCTAAATAGATCCCCCCTTGTAGATTGGATATTTTCAAATGATATTTAAAGGAAACGCTTGTTTAATTTCAGGTTTCTGACGTCACTGTCTTTCATGCCAAGCTTTACGCTCTTGCTCTTGCAAATGTGTGGGTGGAACAATTTGCGTAAATGGTCGCTATCCATGTCGCACAATCTTTTCAACTGAAATTTTGGCCATTGTCTCAACAGGAAGAGTATGTTGGCAAATGTGCCAACTGCGCCTTTTAGTTCTAGAGTTTGATTAGTGACAAACTTCATTATCTGACATAATCTTATTTACCTGCGCCTTTTAGTTCTAGAGTTTAACTTCATGCTTGACAGCCTAGGATCACAAATACTATCTTACGAGGCACTAGTTAGGTTTAGAACTTAGACCTATTTCCACTATGGCAATTGATGAAATTAACTGAATAAACTTATCACAACAATTAGTGATGGGTCAAACTATTGTGACGTGTATAATTAAATTTGTAATCTGGATGGAATAGTTAGTTTACTTGTCACAAAACAACAGCCAATTGGCGAAGAAGCGAAGAAACAATTTATAATACCTTTTTTCAGCCAGATGATCTTGTAGTTCTTTCACGAGTTTATCGTGGCTAATTTCAAATTTAATCTGTTTTACATCAGAGCTGCCAGTCTTGTGTTGGTTCTCGTGATCACTCTCCTTTGGCTTGACTTGTTTTAGAATCATCATGAGGACTGCATCTTCATCATAGTTTTGAGACACGGTGACTGATGCCCGATAATCAAATTTATCCCGGACCTTTTGGTACAAAGCCATTGCAATAGTGGTCTTTCCCACACCGCCGAATCCGACTATGGACAGAACAGCTCGCTCCTCATAACAACTTTTATCAGATTTGGCTAACCAATCCTCAAGCTTCTCCATGTCAGCCGTCATCCCCACAGGCTCCTTTGTACCAATGAGCTGACGCTCTGTGAGCTGATGCTCAGCAACCTCGTATGTTCCAGCGCTAACTCCAGAGCCATTCTTACGGTTCCTTGGGTTGTGCACCCCATATCTTCTACGTCGCTCACCAATCTGTTGCGCTCGCACCTTCAGGTCAGCAATCTTTGACGCAATGTCACGGCGAGGCCACCACATCCGGAGTTCATAGAATCTTGTCCTGATGAATAAGCATTTAACATCACTGCTGGGATCGCGGGGTATGCGGTGGGCAAAGTCATCAATGCAATCTTCAATGTCATAGCCCATGTCACGGATCTGCTTCATCCAGTCCTTCATCCGGTTGTCATGGTCATCCAGGGCAGTGCTGAGGTCACGGAGGAAGGCCTGCATGCTTGTAAGCTCATCGTTGATGTACTGAACATCACGGCGGACTCCACGGACCAGAGCATACTCCTGGGCAAGAAGACCGCCCAGCTTGCCCAGGAGAGACCTCATGGTAGCATTCGAGGCACCTACCACCAACTCCATCTTCTTGCTCTTTATTTGTGTTCTTCAGTATCCAAATCTCTTTTTACAGAACCTTAGCAACTGAAGGGAAGGAAACCTTTGTTGTACGGAGGTGGAACCAGATGCTGGTCAGATCAATGGAAGGCACCAACACAACAGTGTACCTTCAGGAATCAGTTGCTTGCCTACAGGGTTGAGCTTGAATTAGGGTCACCATATATCAAAACACAGCTGTATCATCGAGTACAATAAGCAGAGCGCGGCAGGAGCGGTTAGCTATCTCAAAACCAAGCAACAATAAGCAGTTCATTAATATATGGGATCGGGATTTAAATAGGCCCAAACTACTCATTCTAGTAGGTAATTTTTGTCTTCAATCCATAATATATATGCTACTAACAGAATTTTACGTTTTTGTCTAAAAAAAATTGTCAATCTAAAAAGTATAAATGTTTACCTGTATATTCCAGTATGAAAACACCAGTTTTTTAATTCCAAACTGAAAACAGAACTAATAAGAAAAGCAAAGGATTCACATTCCGCAGCTATCTTTGCTACATCCGGTCTCACAATTACTGGATCTCAAATCCCTAGTTCTTTCTTCCTAAAATGGAACTGAAAACGCCCAAATAGATTGAATGAAGTGAAAAAATGGCTACCTGGACCTCGGATTCCACCATATATATAGGTGAGAAGCAGAGCAGCCTACCTTGGTGAATCAATTGCTTGGCTACAAGTACAGTAAGCACAAGATTAGTACAAATCTGACACTAATGTCGTTGGATTTTAATAGGTTAAAACTGCTGACTTCGGCAGGCAAACACTAATGTCTAACCCACAATCTATGCTACTAACACAATTTTATAGTTTGTGTAGAAAAACAAAATTTTACCTGGTAATTCCAAAACTGAAAACAGAACGAATAAGAAAACCAAAGGCTTCGCATTCCCCCACTAACTCTGCTTACTTTCTGGTATCAAATTTACTAGTAGATCTGAAACCCCAGATGCTACCTCCTTTTCATATAACGAAACTGGAAAAAACACAAACAAATTGAGATGCTTACTTCAGGTCTTACAGCTGCTACCTTTGCAGACCCCAGATCCCTAATTTTTTCAAAACGGGTTGAAGTGAAGATGGTTATCTGGCCGAGAATCGCAGCAGCGCCGACGCCATGCGATGGGGAACTATCAGATCTACTGTTAGAAGGAAAAAAAATAGGGAGTAAAAGGAGCAGCGGTGGAGCGAAGAAGAGGAGAGGCTTGGGACGGAGCCGATTGGGGAATTTGCCCCGAAGCGTCAACGGGAGTCGCCGGAGCAGCGAGTTTTTTCCTTTTTTCTTTTTTAGGGTTGCGAGCAGTGATAAATTTAGCCCCGAGCAGGGGAAGTGCATGGATGTACCCTGGTACATGTGTACCCATTTTGAAAAACACATTTCTAAATGCTAAAAAAATGAAAAATATTGCACTGGTACGTCTTCATGTTCTATGTGCGTGCATAAAGTTTCGTGGAAGATTTACTTTTTTTATGATGTGTGCAAAAAAGACAAAAAAATTATGTCGTGAAACGCTATTAGAAGCACTGAAATTTGTCTTTTTTGCGAAGACAAAACAAAAAGACATTTTTTTCACAAAACTTTATACCGCGCACATACATTTGCGACATGTATGCATGGCTTTTCTTTTGAATTTTTTGAGATTTTAAAACATGCTTAAAATGCATTTTTTGAAAAGTGGGTGCAGATGCCCCTGGGTTCAGGACGTGCCCACTCCCCCGAGCAGATCATATAAAAAAACCTGGCCCGTGAAAAAATATATGGGCAGCCCATAAAACTCCGACTCAGCTGCTATATCTTTCGGATCCGACGCGTTTTAAGGTTCCTATCCGCTAAATCCCGCACCTTCCTCGGCCGCAATTCCTCTCTCTCTCGCGCCCAATCCACCCACTCCGGTAGTCATTTTCCGCACGCACAACCCCTTTAAGGTTCCTATCCGCTAAATCCCGCACCTTCCTCCGCCGCAATTCCTCTCTCTCTCTCTCTGGCGCCAAATCCACCCACTCCGATAGTCATTTTCCGCACGCACAAACCCTTTTCGGCTTCCTCAATGTCGAGTGGAGGTGGCGGGCATGGTGGCCGAGGGGGCCACGGCGGCTCACCGCCACCTCAATCTCGAGTGGAGGTGGCGGTCGAGGAATGGCGTCACGTGCAGGCGAGGGAGTGCGTCGCGCTCTCCCGCAGCAGCTGCCGGAGGCCATGGAGGGAGTTCAATCGGATCAGCGACCTCCTTTGGCCGACCACCAAGTGTTTCCGTGAGACGGAGCGCAAGCTCGCCGAGGCGAAGGAGGCGATCGCGGTCAAAGAAGAAGGCGCTGCCGCACGGCTCGAGGTTCGAATGTGCGATGAACTTTTGGCGAACTATGGTGGCGTGAACTATATTTAAACTATGTAGTATATTATGAAGGACCTGCTCTGTCGTGCCTTCCGCGTTAGCGCAATTTTTTTTTTACAATATTCCTTAAACGAAATTTATGGTATCATGGTTTACAGGATCTACTAGAGATACTCTGAGCCTTGAGGTTTGGTCCCGTATAAGACCTGGCAGGCCGACTCATAGTGGGCCGGCCTGGCACGTGGCTAATCAGGACGGCATGTCATGTGGACCGCTTGGGGCCGTGTCTGGGCCACAAGGTTGTGCACCGCATGTTTAACATTTTTTCAGAACTTTTATTTTATATTAGCCACCAAAACAGCCCATATAGGCCCTGAAAAAGAAGTTGAGCAAATGTTTTGCCACGAAAGACTTAGGTCAACAAAGAATATTTTTAGAATGAGAATTGAGAAAGACAAAAATTCGAATAACTCATACTTGTCTCATGAAAAGTATATTGAGAAGGCACTTCACAAGTATAGGAAGAACAATACAAAAGCGGAGAGATGTCCACCACTATCCCATTTCAAGTTGAGCATCAAGTAGTGTCCTATCGGTGATGAAGAAAAAGGAAATGCAAATGTTCCTTATGCTTCAACAGTTGGGAGTTTGATGTAAGCTATGGTGTGCACAAGACCCGGCATTGCTCATGTAGTTAGTACTATGAGAAAAATTATTTTTAATCTAGAACGACCACATTGGGAAGCCATCAAGTGGATACTCACATATCTCTGAGGAAACACTAATATGAAGCTTTGCTTTGGTGATAGTGAGCCCAAGTTGATTGCCTTTTGAGATCCAGGCATGGCTGGAGATGTTTTTTTTTTAACAGTGAAGGGCCCCGAAGGACAGGAGGAATTCTACTTCATATTATTTGGTTACTTATTAGGGGGAGCGGTGTCATGGCAAAACATGTTGCAAAAGTGTGTGGCATTGAATACAATTGAAGTTGAATTTATTTCAATAATAGAGGCGAGCAAAGAGTTATTGTGGCTCAAACAGTTGGCTTGTGTGATTGGATTTGAGCAAGATAAGTATGTGTTTTTTATGACAACCAAAGTACCATCCACTTGAGGAAGAATGCAATCTTTCATTCAAGGTCTAAGCATATTGCACACATTTCATCCGCTTTGTTGAAAAGATGTTTGAATGTATATGGCCACGGTTAGATGACGACCTCCAATGTGTCCGTGAATTGGTCTCTCTAGCCACGGACGAATGTGAGAGAAAATCTGTGTTTTGCTGTTCAAGATGCCGTTAGAGATGGTCACATAAACCGATACACGTCCACATGGTCTCTGGGAGCAGGTGGAATCTAATCTTGTTTTTCGTTAATCCAACGACGCATGGAGATTGATGGTGCAGTGTAGTTTAACCCGGGCACTGCAGTCCAACACTAGTAGAAAAGGGCCTATTGTCCCGGTTCGTAAGGCCCTCCTGTCCTGGTTTTTGAACCGGGACTAAAGGGTCGTTACTAATGCCCTAGGCCTTTAGTCCCGGTTCTTACACAAACCGGGACAGATGGGCCTCCACGTGGCCGGTGCAGCGAGCCCAGGCAGGAGGGTCTTTAGTCCCGGTTGGTGGCACCAACCGGGACCAATAGGCATCCACGCGTCAGCAGGTGGCAGGAGCTGAGGTTTTTTTTTTAAAGGGGTGGTTTAGGGGGTAATTTAGGGTGTGTAAGCTAGCTAACAGAGAGAAGTGTCCTCTCTTATTTCCGTGCTTGGTTTACCAATGCTACTGCTATGCCTAAACATGGCTTAGATTAAAGTGAAGGCAACATGTGGTGCATGTCGAAAGTAATATTAATCCTAACTTGATCAAGTTTGGATTAGTACTACTTTCGACATGCACCACATTCTTGTTGCCTTTACTTCAATCCAATCCATGTTCATTTCACCCACTGATATATAATAACTCTTCATGCCCGCATCATGCATCATCATAATAATAAGTCATACTAATCATCATCATACAACTTCTACTCGTTATTAATAACAAGTCATACGATCATCATCCTCATAGTCATCGAACCAACCCTACTTAATTGTTCTAGGCACATGATCATCAGTATTAGGTAGGACCTAAATACCCTCTTTAAGGTAAAATAGCATAAAACAATATAGACCCTGACTCTCCATTATGAAGAATGGAGATCATCCTGTCTCCAATTATTGCGCTTCGCTTCCTTTTGCTTCCAAGAACCTCCTTACGTCTGTCCATACATTTTTTCCATTCATTGATTTTCATGTCTCCACTTCTTTTAGAAATCCGGTATGGACAGTTCAGATTCGTAGGATGACCTGGACGTATGTTCAAAACATCAAGGCGACCACTCTGATACATCAGATGAGGCACACAATCCTCTGGGATTATCTGTTAAAAACATAGTAATAACTTTATAGTTAGCAATGATGTGCTAGTTTTAGAAGTATGCAAAAGATGCACGGATGTCGTAATAGTAAAAAATCTTCCCAGGGTATCTCCATAGTAGTTACCGTAGTTCAACACGTGCACTAGTGACACGTATTGACCATAATGTGGAGGAGTTTTACAATAGATATTGTAATTCTCAAGATCAGTACAAAATCCGACCAGATGAGTTTTCTCCTTATAAGTTAACTCAGAGCCATCGGTGTAGTAGGTTCTGTCTACCATGTTCCGCACATTGTTTGAACAATCAAAATAAGTTGTCAATGGAAATAAGCTGTCAACTATTTTAAAATGAACAATATAAATTAGCTAATAACTATGTTTGAGAAACTCACATAGCGGTAGAATTGGAGGCGTATCAACAAGGACCCAAATGTCCATATTGTCTTGCTCGATGTCAGGATCACCAAGATCCATGGTGACAAGCATACCCTCATCAAAACCATACATCTTGCAAAATGCTTCCCAATTTTTGCAACCAAAATGGGTTACGCTCTCAGAATTATACAGATTTACTTCAAAATCCATATCATGATGGGTCCTTAGGTGAATTTTCTTTGTTTCCATACTTTCATGGTCTTCAAAACCCATCCTCTCCAAGACGTAGCGTCTTGCATGGCATGGGATAAGCTAGTCGAATTGTAAAAGATAAAAAGTACATGTTGAAATAGTTGAAGTCGTGCTTAATTACGAAAAAATAACACTTGTCGTCGTTGCGTACCGTTTCAACATCGAAGGTCTCCTCCAGCTTAATGCTGAAGCGCCGATCTTCGTCTAGGTGAGGCCTGTCGCACAGACCTCGGTCGTCGTGGCACCAGTCGCACTCCCCCGGGAGACTTTCGTCGTCCAAGTACGACATTTTCCTCTGTTCATAATTCAAGTATTAAACATCTACAATTAAATATATGTACTAAAAAACCTAAGTTAGATCATTATTATTGATCACGGGTTGACTATCGGTCTGTCGAGTCTTTTCTTGAAAACACTCATCTCACGTGGTGTACATATTCGACCGTCGGTGACGGTAGCTCCTCCAATTTTAGCATTCAAATTAAGAGTACTTTTCCAATTTGAGCATTCAATAAGCAAAACCAAATCGTAAAATAAAGTAGTATTCAAATCGTAAAACCAAATCTCTTGCGTCCGTACATCGTCGAATATTATCACTAATACCACTCGAATACTATCATACATATAGCATCGCTAATACAGCTAGAACCGTAGCGCCCGACGGGTATCGGCGCGGGCGGTGGACACCCAAAGAAAAGGAACCATCACAGGATCATAGCTCAAGTGAGATCCCTGAAGAACTTGCCAGATATTGTCGAACCTGCCCTCCAACGCAACCCTGTAGCGACGGACGTGCTCGTCCTCCTCGCTGACACGGTGACGTACCACCTCCGCGGTGTCCGGAAGCCTCGGCACCGTCACTGGCCCACGCGACCGCCATCAAACAAGGATCGGGTCAACGGCAGGCTGGCTCCTCACCAACCTACGCCCCCCGGAAGGTAGCACCTCCCAATAACAGCCCGGCGGAGCCCAGTCCCGGACATGGCCCCTCTGATCAAGCCGGCCTCCTCCGCCGAGTCGACGACGAGGATGCGGGATAGGCATCGTCGACGCCGATGCGGGAATAATTGCTTGAACTAAAAAAATAAACTAGTTCTATTAATTTTCTTGCTAAAAATAAACTGCTTCTATAGTAAAATAAAGTAGTTTTATTAAATCAACTAGTTCAACTACTAAGCACTTACTATAAATAAAATAAAGTAGTACTTACTAAAAATAAACTATTTCTATAGTAAAATAAAGTAGTTTTACTAAATCAACTAGTTCAACTACTTAGAACTTATTATAAATAAAATAAAGTAGTACTTACTAAAAATAAACTACTTCTATATATAGTAAAATAAAGTAGTTTTATTAAATCAACTAGTTCAACTACTAAGCACTTAATATAAATAAAATAAAGTAGTACTTACTAATTAAAAATAAACTAGTTTAACTAGTTCTATTATTTTTCTAACTAATTATATTAAACACTTTCTCTTCTTATTTTCCTTTTTCCTCTCCTGCTTTTTCTTCTAAATATGAACATATACATAAATGACTTTGATCATACACAATTTTCCTATACATACACAATATGAACATATACATAAATTGACAAAGAAAATTCTATGAACAAAAAAATCATTAAAATTCTATGAACAAAATTACAACAGAAAAAAATCATAAAAAATGTATGAACAAAATAAAAATTATATGAACAAAATTACAACAGAAAAAAATCATAAAAATTCTATGGAAAAAATTGTCATATTCTTTGCATATATATGAACATACAAACATTTGCATATTCAACAATAATATCACCAAAAAAATCTATGAACAGAAAAAAATTCTAACTTTTGTATTCATTTATGAACAAATTACAACAACTCAATTAACTACACATCTAAACTACACATCTAAATTAACTACACATCTAAATTAGGAAAATTCATATGAGCTCACTGCGCAAGGGGGCGGCGATCGACGAGGAGGCAGGGCACGGGGGCGACGGTAAGGGGCGCGGCGACGGCGACAGTGAGGGGCGCGACGACGGGCGACGAGGAAGCAGGGCGCGGCGACGACGACGTACGGTGAGGGGCGCGGCGACGGGCGACGAGGAGGCAGGGCCGGAGGCGTCGGGGCAGGGGGCGCGGGGCGGCGACGGCGTCTGGGCGGCGCGGGACGGCGTTGGGGCGGCGCGGGTCGGCTTCAGAGGCAGGGCGACGACGGCGACAGCGAGGCGCAGAGGGGCAGCCTGGCGGCGTCGTCGGGGCGGGGAAGACGAACTGAATGAAAATTTTCACAAGTGCTAGTTATATAGACGAAGCATTGGTCCCGGTTTGTGACAGCAACCGGGACGAATGCAACCTTTAGTACCAGTTGGTGCCACCAATCGGGACCAAAGGCCTCTTTTCAGCAGCCCAAAGGGCGGGTATCATTATTTTCTGACCTTCACAGATGATTTGAGTAGATATGAGTATATCTACTTAATGAAACACAAGTCTGAAATATTTGAAAAGTTTAAAGAATTTCAGAGTGAAGTGGAGAATCATCGTAATAAGAAAATAAAGTTTCTACGATCTGATCGCGGAGGTGAATATTTGAGTTACGAAGTTTGGCCTTCATCTAAAACAATATGGAATAAGTTTCACAACTCACGCCACCTGGAACACCACAGCGTAATGATGTGTCCGAACGTCGTAACCGTACTTTATTGGATATGGTGCGATCTATGATGTCTCTTACCGATTTACCACTATCATTTTGGGGTTATGCATTAGAGACAGCTGCATTCACGTTAAATAGGGCACCATCTAAATCCGTTGAGATGACACCATATGAACTGTGGTTTAGCAAAAAACCTAAGCTGTCATTTCTTAAAGTTTGGGGCTGTGATGCTTATGTGAAAAAGCTTCAACCTGATAAGCTCAACCCAAATCGGAGAAATGCGTCTTCATAGGATACCCAAAGGAAACTGTTGGGTACACCTTCTATCACAGATCCAAAGGCAAGATATTCATTGCTAAGAATGGATCCTTTCTAGAGAAGAAGTTTCTCTCGAAAGAAGTGAGTGGGAGGAATGTAGAACTTGATGAGGTACTTGTACCTTCTCCCGAATTGGAAAGTAGTTCATAATAGAAATTAGTTCCAGTGATTCCTACACCAATTAGTGAGGAAGCTAATGATGATGTACATGAAACTTCAGATTAAGTTACTACAAAACCTCATAGGTCAACCAGAGTACGGTCCGCACCAGAGTGGTACGGTAATCCTGTTCTGGAAGTCATGTTACTAGACCATGAAAAACCTACGAACTATGAGGAAGCGATGATGAGCCCAGATTCCGCGAAATGGCTTGAGGCCATGAAATCTGAGATGTGATCCATGTATGAGAACAAGGTATGGACTTTGATTGACTTGCCCGATGATCGGTGAGCCATTGAGAATAAATGGATCTTCAAGAGGAAGATGGACGCTGATAGTAGTGTTACTATCTACAAAGCTTGAATTGTCGCAAAAAGTTTTCGACAAGTTCAAGGTGTTGACTACGATAAGATTTTCTCACTCGTAGCGATGCTTAAGTCTGTTCGAATCATGTTACCAATTGCCACATTTCCTGAAATCTGGCAAGTGGATGTCAAAACTACATTCCTTAATGGATTTCTGAAAGAAGAGTTGCATATGATGCAACAAGAAGGTTTTGTCAATCCTAAAGGTGCTAACAAAGTGTGCAAGCTCCAGCGATCCATCTATGGACTGGTGCAAGCATCTCGGAGTTAGAATATACGTTTTGATAAGGTGATCAAAGCATATGGTTTTTATACGGACTTTTGGTGAAGCCTGTATTTATAAGAAAGTGAGTGGGAGCACTACAACCTTTCTGATAAGTATATGTGAATGACATATTGTTGATCAGAAATGATGTAGAATTTTCTAGAAAGCATAAAGGAGTATTTGAAAGGAGTTTTTCAAAGAAAGACCTCGGTGAAGCTGCTTACATATTGGGCATCAAGATCTATAGAGATAGATCAAGACGCTTGATAAGATTTTTCAATGAGTACCTTGACAAGATTTTTGAAGTAGTTCAAAATGGAACAGTCAAAGAAGGAGTTCTTGCCTGTATTGCAAGGTGTAAAGTTGAGTAAGACTCAAAACACGACCACGCCAGAAAATAGAAAGAGAATAAAAGTCATTCCCTATGCATCAGCCATAGGTTCTATAAAGTATGCTATGCTGTGTACCAAACCTATTGTGTACCTTGCCATGAGTTTGGCAAGGGGGTACGATATTGATCCAGGAGTGGATCACTTGACAGTGGTCAAAATTATTATTAGAAGACTAAGGAGATATTTCTCGGTTATGGAGGTGATAAAAAGTTCGTCGTAAAGAGTTACGCCGATGCAAGCTTTTACACCGATCCGGATAACTCTGAGTCTCAATCTGGATACATATTGAAAGTGGGAGCAATTAGCTAGAGTAGCTCCATGCAGAGCATTGTAGACATAGAAAAATTGCAAAATACATACGGCTCTGAATGTGACAGACCCATTGACTAAGCTTCTCCCACAAGCAAAACTTGATCACACCTTAGTACTCTTTGGGTGTTAATCACATAGCGATGTGAACTAGATTGTTGACTCTAGTAAAACCCTTTGGGTATTAGTCACATGGCGATGTGAACTATTGGTGTTAAATCACATGGCGATGTGAACTAGATTATTGACTCTAGTGCAAGTGGGAGACTGAAGGAAATTTTCCCTAGAGGAAATAATAAAGTTGTTATTTATATTTCCTTATATCATGATAAATGTTTATTATTCATGCTAGAACTGTATTAACCAGAAACTTAGTACATGTGTGAATACATAGACAAAACAGAGTGTCCCTAGTATGCCTCTACTTGACTAGCTCATTAATCAAAGATGGTTATGTTTCCTGACCATAGACACGTGTTGTCATTTGATGAATGGGATCACATCATTAGAGAATGACGTGATGGACAAGACCCATCTGTTAGCTTAGCATAATGATCGTTTAGTTTTATTGCTATTGCTTTCATCATGACTTATACATGTTCCTCTGACTATGAGATTATGCAACTCCCGAATACCGGAGGAACACCTTGTGTGCTATCAAACGTCACAACGTAACTGTGTGATTATAAAGATGCTCTACAGATGTCTCCGAAGGTGTTTGTTGGGTTGGCATAGATTGAGATTAGGATTTGTCACTCCTTGTATCGGAGAGGGGTATCTCTGGGCTCTCTCGGTAATGCACATCACTATAAGCCTTGCAAGCAATATGACTAATGAGTTAGTTGCGGGATGGTGTATTACGGAACGAGTAAAGAGACTTGCCAGTAACGAGATTGAACTAGGTATGATGATAGCGACGATCGAATCTCGGGCAAGTAACATACCGATGACAAAGGGAACAACGTATGTTGTTATGCGGTTTGACCGATAAAGATCTTCATAGAATATGTAGGAGCCAACATGAGCATCCAGGTTCCGCTATTGGTTATTGACCGGAGATGTGTCTCGGTCATGTCTACATAGTTCTCGAACCCGTAGAGTCTGCACGCTTAACATTCGATGACGATTTGTATTACGAGTTATGTGATTTGATGACCGAAGTTTGTTCAGAGTCCCGGATGAGATCACGGACATGACGAGGAGTCTCGAAATGGTTGAAAGGTAAAGATTCATACATAGGACGACGGTATTTGGACACTGGAAGTGTTCCGGGTGATACCGGGTCAGCGGAAGGGGTTCCGGGCAACCCCCGGCAAAGATATGGGCTTAATGGGCCAAGTAAGGGAACACACCAGCCCACAAGGGGCTGGTGCGCCCCCTATAGGGCCAGCTACGTGGGGGGAAAGGGAAAGGAGAGGAGGAAAAGGAAAGTATGAAGTAGGACTCCTACTTCCTTCCTCTCCCCCTCCTTCCTTTCCCATGTCCAAATATGATAGGGGGGACCGAATTGGACTAGGGGCCCAAGTAGGATTCCTAATACTTGGGCACGCCCTAGGCTGCCTCCCTCCCTCTCCCTCCTTTATATACGTGGGGAGGGCACCCCTAGAACACACATCAATTGTTCCTAGCCGTGTGCGGCGCCCCCTTCCACAGTTAACACCACTATCATATCGTCGTAGTGCTTAGGCGAAGCCCTGCGCCGGTAACTTCATCATCACCGTCGTCACGCCGTCGTGCTGACAGAACTCTCCCTTGTCCTCAACTGGATCAAGAGCTCGAGGGACGTCATCGTGTTGAACGTGTGATGAACACGGAGGTGCCGTATGTTCGGTGTTTGGATCGGTTGGTGATACGTCTCCAACATATCTATAATTTTTGATTGTTCCATGCTATTATATTATCCATCTAGGATGTTTTATATGCATTTATATGATTTTTGGGACTAACCTATTAACCTAGAGCCCAGTGACAGTTTCTATTTTTTCCTTGTTTTTGAGTATCGCAGAAAAGGAAAACCAAACGGAGTCCAATTGACCTGAAATTTCACGGAGATTATTTTTTGACCAGAAGAAGCCCACGCAGTATCGGAGATGGACCAGAAGAGTCCCGAGGCACCCACGAGGGTGGGGGCGCGCCCTACCCCCTTGGACGCGCCCCCCGTACCTCGTGGCCGCCTCGGAGACCCCCCTGACTTGTTCCCGACGCCAACACCTCTTATATATACTCAAACTTCCAGAACATAATCTAGATCAGGAGTTCCGCCGCCGCAAGCCTCTGTAGCCACCAAAAACCAATCGGGACCCTGTTCCGGCACCCTGCCGGAGGGGGGATCCCTCGCCGGTGGCCATCTTCATCATCCCGACGGTCTCCATGACGAGGAGGGAGTAGTTCACCCTCGGGGCTGAGGGTATGTACCAGTAGCTATGTGTTTGATCTCTCTCTCTCGTGTTCTTAATTTGGCACGATCTTGATGTATCGCGAGCTTTGCTATTATAATTGGATCTTATGATGTTTCTCCCCCTCTACTCTCTTGTGATGGATTTAGTTTTCCCTTTGAAGTTATTTTATCGGATTGAGTCTTTAAGGATTTGAGAACACTTGATGTATGTCTTGCGTGGGATACCCGTGGTGACATTGGGGTATTCTATTGATCCACTTGATGTATGTTTTGGTGATCAACTTGCGGGTTCCGTGACCTTGGGAATCTATGCATAGGGGTTGGCAGACGTTTTCGTCTTGACTCTCCGGTACAAACTTTGGGGCACTCTTTGAAGTACTTTGTGTTGGTTTGAATAGATGAATCTGAGATTGTGTGATACATATCGTATAATCATGCCCACGGATACTTGAGGTGACATTAGGGTTTATGTTGATTTGTGTCTTAAGGTGTTATTCTAGTACGAACTCTATGATAGATCGAACGGAAAGAATAGATTCGTGTTATTTTACTACAGACTCTTGAATAGATCGATCAGAAAGGATAACTTTGAGGTGGTTTCGTACCCTACAATAATCTCTTCGTTTGTTCTCCGCTATTAGTGACTTTGGAGTGACTCTTTGTTGCATGTTGAGGGATTGTTATATGATCCAATTATGTTATTATTGTTGAGAGAACTTGCACTAGTGAAAGTATGAACCCTAGGCCTTGTTTCCTAGCATTGCAATACCGTTTGTGCTCACTTTTATCTTTTTTTAGGATATGCTCACTTTTATCATTAGTTACCTTTCTGTTTTTATATTTTTCAGATTACAAAAACCTATATCTACTATCCATATTGCACTTGTATCACCATCTCTTCACCGAACTACTGCACCTATATAATTTATCATTGTATTGGGTGTGTTGGGGACACAAGAGACTCTTTGTTATTTGGTTGCAGGGTTGTTTGAGAGAGACCATCTTCATCCTATGCCTCCCACGGATTGATAAACCTTAGGTCATCCACTTAAGGGAAATTTGGTACTGTCCTACAAACCTCTGCACTTGGAGGCCCAACAACGTGTACAAGAAGAAGATTGTGTAGTAGACATTAGTTGGATCGTGAAGACGTTCGAGTACATCAACCGCGTTACTAAACGCTTCCGCTTTCGGTCTACGAGGGTACGTGGACACACTCTCCCCCTCGTTGCTATGCATCTCCTAGATAGATCTTGCGTGATAGTAGGTAATTTTTTTTTAAATACCGTGTTCCCCAACACCATGGCCTTGCGTGCTCTGCGCTGGTGGCTGTGCGTGCTCTGCACTGAAGCGGATGCGACAACGAGCGGATAAAAGAGGCTACTGTGCACGGGGATGAGAGGAATGAGGGAGAAGGGAAGCTCGATGACATGGTGGTTCACCCAGAGAGCGCCGGCGGCCGCTACCAGGAGGAACGGCGGTAGCGTTGACTGTATTTGTTGGTCCTCTCGGTCAGCTTGGTTAAAAACATGACCGGACGGGGTGTGTTATCGGGCCGATTTTCAGAGCTCAGACCAAACAACTTTTCTATCGGTCCTGGACCGTACGGCCCGGTCCTAAACAGGCCACGAGCGGGCCGAAAAGCCTGCTCGGCACGTCCAGCCTGATGGCTGGCCGTGGTTGGGAGGTGCGCCGCATAGACCTCAATTCGGCGTTCCTCAATGGCGACCTGGTGTATGTCACCCAGCTGCAGGGCTTCGTTGCCAGGAACCATGAGCAGAGTGTGTACATGATACACGGGGCCATGTATGGTGTCCGACAAGCCCCAAGAGCATGGAACGCCAAGCTGGGTGCTACCCTCGCATCGCTTAGCTTCTCCGCAGCGTCTTTGAGCTCGACGTGTATTCGCGAGGGACCGCAAACACGCTATTCGTTGTCAGCATCTACGTTGACGACATGGTCATCACATGCGTCGAGCCCGACGAGGTGCAACACTTGAAGGTGAAGATGAAGTACCTCTTCAGCATGAGCGATCTCGGGTATCGTTTGGCTGTGGACTCTGTTTGGTTGTTACTTTCACCTCCCTTGGCGCTTTTGGTTGAACTATGTAGCTATGTCTGGCTCAGCTACCCTGGTTGCGGCTCGAGCGCTGTGAACAGGTCTGGTCGTTGTTTTGCCTCGTTTTAATTAAAAAAATGAGGCGGGGAACCCCTTTTCGTAAAAAATACTGCGCTTTCTCCTAGGCATCATTGCAAGCATGGTGACCATTTGCAAATACCAATGGAAAGGGGGTCAAAAGCGTCACGCTTATCCTGGAGCTTAGACATTTAATATTTTTGAATACCTAGAACTTAGGGATGGTCACATAAACCGATCCACGTCCACATGGTCTCAGGGAGCAGCGGGAATCCAATCTTGTTTTTCGCCGTGGCCGTCTCAGTTAACTAAGATGGGATCTGACCCTTGCCAGAGCAGCCAGGTTAACACTGTAAGGGCTCATTCAGTTTGAAGGAAACCAGAATGTAGGAATTAGAAGTAGTATAGAAATTTAATAGGATGTCATTTGACATGCTAAGGAATTGACTTGCCTCGTTTTTATGCGCAAAATGAGCTTTGAGTTCCCTCCAAAACCACAGGAAATGAATAATATTTATACGAAATTTCTGTGCGCATTTCGTACAAACCGAATGTATATATAGAAAATTTTCTTTGGAATCCTTATTTCTATGTTTTTCTCCTATAAAAATCTTCCAAACCGAATGGGCCTAAGCTACTAGCACTACATCTAGCTGATACATAGGACCCAGCTGTGCAGAGGCCCACAAGGTAGTGAGCCTGTACACATGATCGGGCATGTCGATTTGTTCTTGGTTGATAATATTAAAATCATACTTCACATTATACACAGCTTATCATTTAGCACAACAATATCACTAGTAGAAAAAGGGGCTTTTACCCCGGTTGGTAAGGGCCTTTTGTCCCGGTTGGTGTCACCAACCGGGACCAATAGGCATCCACGCGTCAGCATTTCAGGGGCTGGGGTTTTTGTTTTTTTAGGGGGGGGGGGGTTGGGGGTTTTGGGGGGTTAATTTAGGTGTTTCATATATTGTGTTAGCTAGCTAATTAATAGAGAGAAGTGTCCTCTCTTATCTCCGTGCTTGGTCGACGCTACGTACTATATACGTATGGAGAGGACTAGACACGCTAGCTAGTAAGCAAATGAAGGAAACAGAAGATCGTCATTAACATATGCATACAGAGAGAAGTGATATCGACCACCTCTCCTTCTCCGAGAGATTGGTCGAACAACAAGTTCTCGTATATCTATCTGACACTACCGGCTACATTATATACAATAATTATCTCTTACAATATAATCTCCTAATTAAATTGTAAGAACACAGGGTCCACATAGTATTCTCCGTTTTCAGCGATCACGTGGTCAAGGAAGAATGCCGCCAATTCCTCTTGAATTGCTCGCATATGATCTGGTGCTAGGAGTTCATCCCGCATCCGAAACATCTAATTTGAAGAAGGGGTCAATACATAAATGAAACTCGACACAAATGATGGTAATAAAATAAAATTGTGAATATTATTGCTTACGCACTTCATATTGTTCGTTAGAGTAGCCCCCCTCACAGGTCGTGTGGCGGATGGACTCGCAAACGTAGTATCGACAGAAATCATTCCCTTGTTCCTGCCACAACCACTTTACAAGAAATAGAGGTCAATCAAACTGATAAGCAAGCATGCTAAATGGTATTGATAAAACTAGCGCTTGAATCACTAGGAGATGCGCGGAACATGCTACTATAGTACTTACTTTTGGGTGTCTAAATTGCAGCTTCTTCGGCAGTCCCGGAGCTTTTTTTGGTGAATTTTCTCCAAACCCTGCCAGACAAAGAAAACAATTACTTGATATCAGGAAATGAACAAAGTTGCTGATATGGTGGATAATGATCGATTTAACTTACTTCTCGAGCATTTGAGTCATGTCCGCATAGTCCTGGGGATCTTTTCGTCTCGAGTCTAAGACGGTTACTACTCCCTGCTCAAGCTTAATCTCTAGGAGAATATAGTGGAAGCTGCGCATGCATGCATAATTCATCAATTACATTACCATAACCTGGACTAATAAGGGAAACCGAATATGCACAAGACAGTAACACTCACTTGAAGTTGTAAGGAAAGAGTATTATATCTTTGTTTTCATTTATTACCAACGATCGTAGCAAGTTGGCCTCGGTATCTTCGGCATGATATTTAACCTGAGTTGCATCTATGAGATTTGTGTTAATGAACCCAATATCACCGATTTGTCTTTTCTTCAATTCGGCGATTTTCAATTTGCATAATATAGTGAGGATAATTATAAATACATGCAATGAAAGAGCTGACCTATATAGAGAGACTTAATGACAAAAGTAGTACTACTTACAGACAGTAGCAAGTGATCGTTGATTTATCGAGGGCCTTTTGATTGAAAAACTGGAAGAACTCCTCAAATGGAACATTCAACAGTTCAATTCCAACGAAGTCATGCTCCGGTTTAACTCTCAGCGTCAAAGTATTCATCCCATCAGACTCTCTGCAGGTTTTCATGTACCAATCATGTAACGTCGCATCATCGTTGTTAGAGATCTTTAATCTTTGACGAGAGGCTTCCCGTAATGGTATTTGTGTTCGTCCACCTCCATGATTTCATAATGTACATCGTCGGGCAGGTAATCTCCAAGATTGTTATAACCGGGCACCATCATCGGATCATTAGCGACAATGTCGCTAGACACCTTGAGCGGGGGGCACGATTGGTTCGCTTGTTCGCCGAGCTGGGCAATTTTTTTCCCTGCTCCTAACCTTTGATCACTGACAGTACTTCCCGACCGCTCCGCTTCGGCATATGTCTTTGCAAGAATGCACTCATAGTTGCCTCTCGGCGGAGACTTTGGTGGTTTTGTCAGGGCAGCCAGAGTGCGCTTTGCTTTCACCGGATCTACCTTCTCCTCCGGAGGTGGATGTTTCTTTGCTTTCACCCCTTCAAAGAAGTTCGTCACTTCGGCTCGCACGATCTTCGTGGTTTCCTCCTCGGTCCTCTCGTATGGTAACTTCTCTGGAGTCTTCAGAGAAGGACCGAATCTGTATTGCCTCTCGCCTTTGGCAGCTGTACTGCTAGACGCCGGCAGAGCAGATGGAGCGGCTGCGGCTGTCTTCTTTCCTTGCTTACGAGGCGGAGGAGAAGGACTACGACGCGCCGGAGCAGCCGGAGCAGCGGTGGGTCTCTTCCGCCCTTGCTGACTAGGCGGAGAAGGAGGAGGCTGGCTGCTCTGGCACGCCGGCGCAGGCGAAGAAGGAGGCGGAGTGCCGCCACGCGCCGGAGAAGGAGGCTGAGTGCCCTGATCACTCGCCGGAGGAGGAGGCGGAGTGCCGCCATGCGCCGGAGAAGGAGGCTGAGTGCCCTGATCACTCGCCGGAGGAGGAGGCGGCGGAGTGCCCTTACTCGCCGGAGGCGTCCAGTTCGGAAGGTTAATGAGCTCCTTCCACCATAGGCATGGAGTCTTCAGAGCTAAACCCAGCCAAGTCTCCCCTTCACCGGTAGGGTGGTCAAGCTGGAGGTCCTCAAATCCCTCCGTTATTTCATCCACCATCACCCTAGCATATCCTTCTGGAATCGGCCGGCAGTGGTAGGTTGCGCCGGGTTCAGGAGGTAAAACAGAGCCAACAGCCGCCTTGACTTTGAAGTTCTGCCATTGCGCCATAAGGTGGCAATGTTGAGACTCCCTGATAGCATCCACGGGGTAGCTAGCAGGAGCCGTCAAGACATGCTCCGGCTGAAGCATCTCGGTGGAAGCCACGCTGCTTCTCCGCTGAGATGGCGGGGTAGCTTCGGGGGTAGTTTCGGCATGTCGATTGTCGTCTCGTTCCTCTAGCGCTTGAACCCTTTCGTGCAACTTCTGAATTTGGGTCTGCTCCATTTTTTTCCTCCTCTCCTGGCTTTTGTAACCGCCTGCGTCCGGAAAACCAACCTTCCACGGAACGGAGCCTGGCGTGCCTCGTGTCCGTCCAGGGTGCTCAGGATTCCCGAGGGCCATTGTGAGCTCGTCGTTCTCTCTGTCTGGAACGAACGTCCCTTCCTGCGCTGCATCGATATATTGCTGAATCTTCTTGACTGGTATTCTCAAAAGCTCGTTCGTCCAAACGCACCTCCCTGATACAGGGTCCAAGGTTCCGCCAGCCCCGAAGAACCAAGTCCGGCAACGGTCTGTCCAATTCATTGTTTGTGGTTCGATCCCTTTTTCAAGCAGATCATTCTCAGCCTTGGCCCACTTAGGGCGGGCTTTGAGGTAGCCACCTGACCCCGTGCAATGGTGAAGCTTCTTCTTCGCAGCATTCTTCTTGTTTGTCGCTGACATCTTCTTACTCTTTTCCGATGTTTTGTGGGCCACAAATGCGGGCCAGTGATCTCTGATCTTCTCATACCGGCCGATGAATTCTGGTGTCTCTTCTTTGTCGACAAACGTTTTCAGCTCATTCTTCCACCTCCTGAATAGGTCTGCCATCTTCTTAAGAGCATGAGACTTGATTAATTGCTCTTTAACTGGCTTCTCCGGATCCTCCTCTGGCGGTAGGGTGAAATTTGCCTTCAGCTCAGTCCAAAGATCATCTTTCTGCATATCATTGACATAAGACACCTCAGGGTCTTCCTTCTTAGGCTTATACCATTGGTGGATGCTGATCGGGATCTTGTCCCTAACAAGAACCCCGCACTGAGCAGCAAATGCTTCCTTTGTCCGGATGGGTTCAATCGGTTGGCCGTCGCGCGCGATTGCTGTGATCTCAAACCTTTCATCCGAGCGCAACTTTCTCTTCGGGCCTCGTCTCTTTACCGAAGTTGTGCTCGATCCGGAGGGCTAGAAAAAAGAAGAAAGACGAGAGTTAATTAATATGTGTACATACCAAAACAATGAATGCATCAATTAGCTAGTCAGCACAGGCTTAACTAATATATTTACCTGGCCGGACTCTGTTCGGTCACCGGAACCGTCACCACGGGCTCCTTCTTGCACCAGCATTGGGTCACCGGAGCCATCATAATCATGTCTTTCCTCCTCCACTCTTCGATCACCGTAGCCTGCTTCTTCACCCTGTTCTTCCAGACCATCATTGTCGTTAAGATACGACAAGATATCACCTCCGACTAAGATTATGTCCCCCAACACCTCTTCTGCTTGCTCGTCTCGTCCATGCTCCATTGTTTCTGCAAATATTACAACATGGCAATTATTACACAAACATGACAGCAGGTGGATATATTAGTGCAAACGTAGACCTAGCTTATTCTGGGTTTGGGGTGGCCTCGGCAACGCTTCAAGGGTAGGGGCGCGGCGGGAGGGGGTAGGAGACCGACATCGTTTTTTTCTAGGGTTTGGGTGTCCTCGAGAGTTTTGGTCGAGCGAGAGGGCCGGGGGGGGGGGTGCTCCCGTGGTATAAGTTATCACGGTCGAGAGGGGGTATAAATATCGACCGTCCATCATGTCGAAGTTATCTGGGAGGGAGTTATATATATCGACAACGACGACATACATACATGGGAAAATAATGTTATCGGGGAGGGGGTATATCGACAACGACATACCCGATAAAAAATAAGAAGACGAAGAAGAAATAAAAAGAGGAGAAAAAGAAAGGAATAGAGGAGAAGATCGAAGAAAAAAAGAAGAAAAAGAAGAGGAGAAGAAGAAAGGAATAGAGGAGAAGAAGAAAAAATAGATATTTTTTCTTCTTCTCCTCTATTCCTTTCTTCTTCTCCTCTTCTATTTTTTCTTCTTCTCCTCTATTCCTTTCTTCTTCTCCTCTTCGTTTTCTTCTTTTTTCCTCTTCTTATTTATTTCTCCTCTTCTTCCTCTCCTCTTCTTCTCCTTTCTTCCTCTTCTTATTTTCGTTTTTCCTCTCCTTCTTTTTCTTCTTCTTCCTTTCCTAGCTAGATACATAAAACTTTTCTAAAAATGTAACTTTTGCATATATAAAACTTTTCCTAACTCTTTTACAACCACAAAAAAGAAGAAAGACGAGGGGTAGGAGACCGACATCGTTTTTTTCTACGGTTTGGGTGTCCTCGAGAGTTTTGGTCGAGCGAGAGGGCCGGGGGGGGTGCTCCCGTGGTATAAGTTATCACGGTCGAAGTTATCCGGGAGGGGGTTATATCGACAACGACATACCCGATAAAAAATAAGATAAGGAAGAAGAAGAAAAAAAAGAAGAAAAAAAAGAGGAGAAGAAGAAAAAATAGATCTATTTTTTCTTCTTCTCCTCTATTCCTTTCTTCCTCTCCTCTTTTTTTTTCCTTTTTTCCTCTTCTTATTTATTTCTCCTCTTCTTCATCTTTATCTTTTCCTTCTTCCTAAACTAAACATAAACTAAAATAATCCTAAAATTAAACGAAACTTCTCCTCCTCCCTTTTTATTTCAACGTCTTCTTTTTTTCATCCTAAAACTTTATGAACAAAATTACAACAGAAAAAAAAAAAAATTCTATGAACAAAATTACAACAGAAAAAAAAAAAATTCTATGAAAAAAATTACAACAGAAAAAAATCCTATGAACAAAATTACAATAAAAATTCTATGAACAAAATAAAAATTCTTTGCATATGAACATACAAACATTTGCATATTCTACAATATCATCATCATATTCTACAATAATATCACCAAAAATCCTAACTTTTGCATATGAACAGGGGGCCTGCTTCGTCGGCGGCGTCGGGGCGGGCGGCGGCGTTCGGGCGCGGGGGGGGGGGGGAAGGGGGAGAGGAGGGGAACGGCGCAGTGAGGCTCACACTGCAGGCGAGTGGCGGCGAGGTCGGGGCAGGGCGACGGCGACGAGGTCGGGGCAGGGGCGACGGCGACAAGGTCGGGGCAGGGTGCGGCCAGGCCGGGGCAGGGGCGACGGTGACGACGGAGACGGCGGCGAGGTCGGGGCAGGGTGCGGCGAGGCTGGGGCAGGGGCGACGACGACGACGGAGGCGGCGGACGGGGGCGGCAGCCTGGCGGCGTCAATGTCGTGGGCGTCGTCGGGGCGGCAACTGCGAGATGAGAAATTCTCACAAGTCCTGCTTATATACCCAGGGCATTGGTTCCGGTTCATAGCACCAACCGGGACCAATGCCCCCTTTAGTCCCGGTTGGTGCCACCAACCGGGACCAAAGGCCTCTTTTCAGCAGCCCAAAGGCAGGAAGCAGCGGCCTTTGGTCCCGGTTGGTGGCACCAACCGGGACTAAAGGGGGGGCATTGGTACCGGTTCGTGGCACCAACCGGGACCAATGCCTCCCTTTAGTCCCGGTTGGTGCCACCAACCGGGACCAAAGGACATGTGCTGCCCGCGTCGCGGCCAAAGTTTAGTCCCACCTTGCTAGTTGAGAGAGCTCGAGAGTGGTTTATAAGCACTGCTGCGCCCACCCTCGCTCCTCTCAATTGCAGGCTTTCGGGCCTAACCGTACACTGTGTGCCTGTGGGCCTACTGGGCCACCTGCGGGCCTGAATCCTGGCCCATGGTTGGGTTTCTAGTCGTATTCAGGCCGTGGTGGCCCAGTAGATGGCACTTTTTTCTTTATTGCTTTATTTATTTTATTTTGTTTCTACTTACAACAAAATACTTACTGTTGCTATTTTTCTTTATTTTATTAAAGTTTATTTTTTAATTCTTTTTGCTTTTAGGCACAAAAATTATAAACTTTCTGTTAGTGCCATTAGTTTTCAAATTTGAATTTTAAAATTGAATTCTTTGAAATTTGTGTGAATCACTAGTTTGTGATTAACTTTACTATAAAAATAGATTTTGAAGTGATTCTTTTTCCTGCTATTTAATATTACTGTGTTTTATGATTCTATTCAAAAACAGATTTTGTTATTTTAGTTTCTAACAAAAAAATCTTTATGATAATGCTTTTTGCTATTAAAGTTTCTAACAAAAACATTCTTTATGAAAATTCTTTTTGCTTTTAATGTTTTGAACAGAAAATGATTTGATAATTTTAGTTGCATAAATTTTATATAATTTTAGTTTCAATAATACTAGAGGTTTATAAATTTTTTTGTTGATTCCTTTTGCTATTGGAGTTTTATAAAAGCTTTTTAGTTGATTCTTTTGGCTATTGAAGAATATTATAGTTTTGTTTTAGTTGATCATAACAGCATATTTTAATTGATTATTTTTAGTTCATTCTTTTTGCTATTAGTTCATGAGCTATAAATGACCCTTAAATTGAAAAGCACTACAAATGAACTCTGAAAAAAGTTGAAAGTTGGCATGGTATCATCATTTCACCCACATAGCATGTGCTAAAAAGTTGAGAGGGTTATGACAAAAACTGGATGCACTTCGTGTACAAAATGGACAATCTCTTTTGAAGTATCAGGGTTTCGGACGAAACCTCATCAGTTACAAAGGGATTTCATTTTTTTGAACTTATTTGAACTCCAGACGTTTTGTGTGTTCAAAATGAACCATTCAAAGCCACATCATCAATTTTCAACCCTTTCTGACTTCATTTGTTATTTTTCATGCATTTACTGATTTTTTTAGCTATATGACCGTGAAATTGAAAAGCACTACAAATGAACTCTGAAAAGGTTGAAAGTTGGCATGATGTCATCATTTCACCCACATAGCATGTGCTAAAAAGTTGAGAGGGTTACGGCAAAAACTGGATGCACTTCGTGTACAAAATGGACAATCTCTTTCGAAGTATCAGGATTTCTGACGAAAACTCATCAGTTACAAAAGGGATTTCATTTTTTTGAACTTATTTGAACTCCGGACTTTTGTGTGTTCAAAATGCACCATTCAAAGCCACATCATCAATTTTCAACCCTTTCTGACTTCATTTGTTATTTTTCATGCATTTACTGATTTTTTGAGCTATATGACCCTTAAATTGAAAAGCACTACAAATGAACTCTGAAAAGGTTGAAAGTTGGCATGGTGTCATCATTTCACCCACATAGCATGTGCTAAAAAGTTGAGAGGGTTACGGCAAAAACTGGATGCACTTCGTGTACAAAATGGACAATCTCTTTCGAAGTATTAGGATTTCTGACGAAAACTCATCAGTTACAAAGGGATTTCATTTTTTTGAACTTATTTGAACTCCAGACTTTTTGTGTGTTCAAAATGCACCATTCAAAGCCACATCATCAATTTTCAACCCTTTCTGACTTCATTTGTTATTTTTCATGCATTTACTGATTTTTTTGAGCTATATGACCGTGAAATTGAAAAGCACTAAAAATGAACTCTGAAAAGGTTGAAAGTTGGCATGGTGTCATCATTTCACCCACATAGCATGTGCTAAAAAGTTGAGAGGGTTATGGCAAAAACTGGATGCACTTCGTGTACAAAATGGACAATCTCTTTCGCAGTATCAGGATTTCGGACGAAAACTCATCAGTTACAAAGGGATTTCATTTTTTGAACTTATTTGAACTCCAGACTTTTTGTGTGTTCAAAATGCACCATTCAAAGCCACATCATCAATTTTCAACCCTTTCTGACTTCATTTGTTATTTTTCATGCATTTACTGTTTTTTTGAGCTATATGACCGTGAAATTGAAAAGCACTACAAATGAACTCTGAAAAGGTTGAAAGTTGGCATGGTGTCATCATTTCACCCACATAGCATGTGCTAAAAAGTTGAGAGGGTTATGGCAAAAACTGGATGCACTTCGTGTACAAAATGGACAATCTCTTTTTGAAGTATCAGGATTTCGGACGAAAACTCATCAGTTACAAAGGGATTTCATTTTTTTTGAACGTATTTGAACTCCAGACTTTTTGTGTGTTCAAAATGCACCATTCAAAGCCACATCATTAATTTTCAACCCTTTTTGACTTCATTTGTTATTTTTCATGCATTTACTGATTTTTTTAGCTATATGACCGTGAAATTGAAAAGCACTACAAATGAACTCTGAAAAGGTTGAAAGTTGGCATGGTGTCATCATTTCACCCACATAGCATGTGCTAAAAAGTTGAGAGGGTTATCGCAAAAACTGGATGCACTTCGTGGACAAAATGGACAATCTCTTTCGAAGTATCAGGATTTCGGACGAAAACTCATCAGTTACAAAGGGATTTCATTTTTTTGAACTTATTTGAACTCAACACCATTCAAAGCCACATCATCAATTTTCAACCCTTTCTGACTTCATTTGTTATTTTTCATGCATTCACTGTTTTTTTGAGCTATATGACCGTGAAATTGAAAAGCACTACAAATGAACTCTGAAAAGGTTGAAAGTTGGCATGGTGTCATCATTTCACCCACATAGCATGTGCTAATAAGTTGAGAGGGTTATGGCAAAAACTGGATGCACTTCGTGTACAAAATGGACAATCTCTTTTGAAGTATCAGGATTTCGGACGAAAACTCATCAGTTACAAAGGGATTTCATTTTTTTGAACTTATTTGAACTCCAGACTTTTTGTGTGTTCAAAATGCACCATTCAAAGCCAAATCATCAATTTTCAACCCTTTCTGACTTCATTTGTTATTTTTCATGCATTTACTGATTTTTTTGAGCTATACGACCATGAAATTGAAAAGCACTACAAATGAACTCTGAAAAGGTTGAAAGTTGGCATGGTGTCATCATTTCACCCACATAGCATGTGCTAAAAAGTTGAGAGGGTTACGGCAAAAACTGGATGCACTTCGTGTACAAAATGGACAATCTGTTTCGAGATATCAGGGTTTCATACGGAAACTTGTCTGTTACAACAGGCATTTCAAATGAACTACAAAAGGTTGAAAGTTGGCATGGTATCATCATAATAGTTGTGGAGAGAAAGTCTTCACTTTTTCTTCGCTTGTGTCCTTTGCTTATTGCGCCGTAACCATGGATAATCTTCATTGTTTATCAGGATGCTTGGGTCAGCCTTGACTTTGAAGGGAGGAATTTCATGAAACTTTTCATAATCTTCAGACATGTCTGTCTTGCCCTCCACTCCCACGATGTCCCTTTTTCCTGAAAGAACTATGTGGCGCTTTGGCTCATCGTATGATGTATTCGCTTCCTTATCTTTTCTTTTTCTCGGTCTGGTAGACATGTCCTTCACATAGGTAACCTGTGCCACATCATTGGCTAGGACGAACGGTTCGTCAGTGTACCCAAGATTTTTCAGATCCACTGTTGTCATTCCGTACTGTGGGTCTACCTGTACCCCGCCTCCTGACAGATTGACCCATTTGCACTTAAACAAAGGGATCCTGAAATCATGTCCGTAGTCAAGTTCCCATATGTCCACTATGTAACCATAATATGTGTCCTTTTCCCTCTCGGTTGCTGCATCAAAGCGGACACCGCTGTTTTGGTTGGTGCTCTTTTGATCTTGGGCGATCGTGTAAAATGTATTCCCATTTATCTCGTATCCTTTGTAAGTCAATACAGTCAAAGATGGTCCCCTGGACAACAAGTACAGCTCATCACAAACAGTGTTGTCACCTCTGAGACGTGTTTCCAACCAACTGCTGAAAGTCCTGATGTGTTCACATGTAATCCAGTCGTCGCACTTCTCCGAGTGTTTGGAGCGCAGACTGTTCTTGTGTTCATCGACATACGGGGTCACCAAGGTAGAGTTCTGTAGAACTGTGTAGTGTGCTTGAGACCAAGAATATCCGTCCCTGCATATTATTGAGTCCCCTCCAAGCGTGCGTTTTCCAGTCAGTCTCCCCTCATACCGCGATTTAGGGAGACCTATCTTCTTAAGGCCAGGAATGAAGTCAACACAAAACCCAATGACATCCTCTGTTTGATGGCCCATGGAGATGCTTCCTTCTGGCCTAGCGCGGTTACGGACATATTTCTTTAGGACTCCCATGAACCTCTTAAAGGGGAACATATTGTGTAGAAATACGGGCCCCAGAATGACAATCTCGTCGACTAGATGAATTAGGACGTGCGTCATGATATTGAAGAAGGATGGTGGGAACACCAGCTCGAAACTGACAAGACATTGCGCCACATCACTCCTTAGCCTTGGTATGATTTCTGGATCGATCACCTTCTGAGAGATTGCATTGAGGAATGCACATAGCTTCACAATGGCTAATCGGACGTTTTCCGGTAGAAGCCCCCTCAATGCAACCGGAAGCAGTTGTGTCATAATTACGTGGCAGTCATGAGACTTTAGGTTCTGGAACTTTTTCTCTGGCATATTTATTATTCCCTTTATATTCGACGAGAAGCCAGTCGGGACCTTCATACTGAGCAGGCATTCAAAGAAGATTTCTTTCTCTTCTTTCGTAAGAGCGTAGCTGGCAGGACCTTCATACTGCTTCGGAGGCATGCCGTCTTTTTCGTGCAAACGTTGCAGGTCCTCCCGTGCCTCAGGTGTATCTTTTGTCTTCCCATACACGCCCAAGAAGCCTAGCAGGTTCACGCAAAGGTTCTTCGTCACGTGCATCACGTCGATTGAAGAGCGGACCTCTAGCTCTTTCCAGTAGGGTAGGTTCCAAAATATAGATTTCTTCTTCCACATGGGTGCGTGTCCCTCAGCATCATTCGGAACAGCTAGTCCGCCGGGACCCTTTCAAAAGATTATGTGTAAATCATTGACCATAGCAAGTACGTGATCATCGGTACGCATGGCGGGCTTCTTCCGGTGATCTGCCTCGCCTTTGAAATGCTTGCCTTTCTTTCGACATTGATGGTTGGTCGGAAGAAATCGACGATGGCCCAGGTACACATTCTTCCTGCATTTATCCAGGTATATACTTTCAGTGTCATATAAACAGTGCGTGCATGCGTGGTATCCCTTGTTTGTCTGTCCTGAAAGGTTACTGAGAGTGGGCCAATCGTTGATGGTTACAAACAGCAACGCGTGCAGGTTAAATTCCTCCTGTTTGTGCTCATCCCACGTACGTACACCGTTTCCATTCCACAGCTGTAAAAGTTCTTCAACTAATGGCCTTAGGTACACATCAATGTCGTTGCCGGGTTGCTTAGGGCCTTGGATGAGAACTGGCATCATAATGAACTTCCGCTTCATGCACATCCAAGGAGGAAGGTTATACATACATAGAGTCACGGGCCAGGTGCTGTGATTGCTGCTCTGCTCCCCGAAAGGATTAATGCCATCCGCGCTTAAACCAAACCATACGTTCCTTGGGTCAGCTGCAAACTCAGCCCAGTACTTTCTCTCGATTTTTCTCCACTGCGACCCGTCAGCGGGTGCTCTCAATTTCCCGTCTTTCTTACGGTCCTTACTGTGCCATCGCATCAACTTGGCATGCTCTTCGTTTCTGAACAGACCTTTCAACCGTGGTATTATAGGAGCATACCACATCACCTTCGCAGGAACCCTCTTCCTGGGGGGCTCGCCGTCAACATCACCAGAGTCATCTCGTCTGATCTTATACCGCAATGCACCGCATACCGGGCATGCGTTCAGATCCTTGTACGCACCGCGGTAGAGGATGCAGTCATTAGGGCATGCATGTATCTTCTACACCTCCAATCCTAGAGGGCATACGACCTTCTTTGCTGCGTATGTACTGTCGGGCAATTCGTTATCCTTTGGAAGCTTCTTCTTCAATATTTTCAATAGCTTCTCAAATCCTTTGTCAGGCACAGCATTCTCTGCCTTCCACTGCAGCAATTCCAGTACGGTACCGAGCTTTGTGTTGCCATCTTCGCAATTGGGGTACAACCCTTTTTTGTGATCCTCTAACATGCGATCGAACTTCAGCTTCTCCTTTTGACTTTCGCATTGCGTCCTTGCATCGACAATGACCCGGCGGAGATCATCATCATCGGGCACTGGTTCCTCTTGATCTTCAGCAGCTTCCCCCATTGCAGCATCATTGGGCACATCGTCTGGTTCCTCTTGATCTTCAGCAGCTTCCCCGGTTGCAGCATCGCCGTATTCAGGGGGCACATAGTTGTCATCGTCCTCTTCTTCTTCGCCGTCTTCCATCATAACCCCTATTTCTTCGTGCCTCGTCCAAACATTATAGTGTGGCATGAAACCCTTGTAAAGCAGGTGGATGTGAAGGATTTTTCGGTCAGAGTAAGACTTCGTATTCCCACATGTAGGGCATGGACAACACATAAAACCATTCTGCTTGTTTGCCTCAGCCACTTCGAGAAAATCATGCACGCCCTTAATGTACTCGGAGGTGTGTCTGTCACCGTACATCCATTGTCGGTTCATCTGCGTGCATTCCGCTAAACCGTACAAATCTCAAGAGAAATGGAGCTTTGAGGTCGAGCTTCGAGAGGAGAAAGCTTAACTACTGTCGCTCGGGCATTTCATCGAACACCTCATGTGCATAGGAGGTGAGCTAGAGCACCACAAAGCCCTCCCCTCGCCGGCCAGAGAAAAACAGAGCACTGGAGTGCTCTGCTCGCGGGCGAGGGGTATATATAGGCACCTCATTGGTCCCGGTTCGTGGCATGAACCGGGACTAAAGGGCAACCTATGGTCCCGGTTCAAGTCACCAACCGGGACCAATGGTGGTGGGCCAGGAGCGAGGCCCATTGGTCCCGGTTCATCCCACCAATCGGGACCAAAGGGGCCAGACGAACCGGGACCAATGCCCCCACGAGGCCCGGCCGGCCCCTGGGCTCACGAACCGGGACAAATGCTCACATTAGTCCCGGTTCGTGACTGAACCGGGACTAATGTGAATATTGCCCTGTGACCAAAGCCCTGGTTTCTACTAGTGACACGGTGCTAGTTGTAGCTTCCCACTTTGCCGGTTGAAGCTGGGCTTGGGCAACAGAAATTTCAAGGGGGCGCGACATCTGGTCGGAGTGGTTGAGATGGAAGCCAACATCTGGCCGGAGTTGGGAGGGGAAGATGGAAGCATGGTTGGGCGGAGGCCATCACCTGCGTGAGCTGGCTGGAGATGAGAAACGGGAGGAAGAGATGAGGAATTGGTGGCTGTGGTGTTCCCCCGTGACGATAAGGAAGAAAATGCGCGGTGGGTGGGCCCTGCTGCGTTGTGTGGCTTGCAAGGAGCGAGCCAGCGCGACCGGCCCAACGTTCGGCCGGCGCGCCGACGTAAAACGTTTCCCAATTCACCCCTCCTTCGCCGATGTCGCTGCAGCTCCCACTCACTCGCTCGCTGTCTCCCTCTCCCTTTCCTCGTCGCCGCCCTCTCCCTCTCTTCTCTGTCGCCGCAGCTACGCCGGCCGCAGCTCCTTCGCCCCACCCCGTACGCCCTCCTGCACGACCTCGCCGCGCTCGAGCTCGCGGCCCTATCCGCCCGCGCCGCTGCCTCCCCGGGGGGTGCAGCCGGCCTGCCGCAAGTACACCTACGCCGCCGCCTCCCCGGGGGCCGCAAGGTGAAGTGGACGGCCGATGAGAAGGCTCGCGGCGAGGGCCGGGCGCTCAAGTGCGAGGCAGAGCTCGCCTCCCCCAACGACGGCGGCTTCGACCTGGGAGGCCTAGTCCGAGCCCGGCGCCGCCGGCAAGGCCAAGACCAAGTGAGGCGCCGAGGAAGCCAGCGAGGATGACAAGAAGAAGCCGGCGAGGAAGTGCATCCAGATCGAGGAGATCCCGCCGGCTGTGACGTCCAGATCAAGGTATACTCAGCAGAAAAGATGAGATTTTTTAGGTGTTTGGCCCCGATCTGAATGAAATGTGGGATTTCCAGTACCCCAGTAGCATACTCCAGTACTGTACTCCGGTAGCTTAAATGGAACTTGACTGTTTTGGGTTTTCCAGTAGCTTAATGATCTCTGCATCACCACAAAAGTGCAGATGATTTGCTTAATGATCTCTAGAGTATATTGAACTTTTCGTGAGTAAGCCAGATGATTTGCTTTTGCTATCTTGTTAGGTGAGTAAACTGGCTTTAAATGAAAGTCAGTGTTCTTGAACTAGCTTGCTCCAACAACTTGACGGTGTATGTACTGGAGTTAGTCAGTGTTCAGTAAATGGCTGCTCCAACAACTTGACTGTGTATATACTGGACTATTTAAATGAAAGGGGAGTATAAATACTGTTTAGTTAAAACCAAGATTCAGTATCGTGAACTACTCCAGTTAGCTTGCTGATGCTTTCAGCAATCTTGGTGTTTAAATTTGACTTGGTGCAGTAATCTTGGAGCTTAGTGTTCCAGTTAATCTTGCTAGGTGAATCTTGTTTGCATTAGGAGTAGTTGCTGGAAATTTACCGAATTTTGTTTCCAGTAGATGCACTGTATTTCACAGAAAAAGTACTCGAGTACATGGAGTTGATGCACTGAATTTTGTTGATGCACTGAGATGGTCTCTGCATCACCACAAAAGTGCAGATACAAAGCCAGGTTGCAGTAGCTTAAATTGGAACTTTACTGTTTTGGAATTTCCAGTAGCTTAACATTATTGTTATGTGCTTTGCTGAATTTAACTGGAGTAAATCAGTGTAAACCGAAGATTGCTGGAGTATGTATTGGCAAAAGGCAAGAGGCTCAAGATCTTGTTCAGTTAATTAGGAGTGGTGTACTACTGCTGTGGTTTCTCCATCTGGAGTACAACTCCTCTTCTCTTCTCTTCTTCAGTTAATTAGGAGTAGTTTTAGAGGTAACTAACTGAAACTTTTTATCATGTTGACAACAGTAGCATGTGGACCTATCATGGTGATTTCTTATCAAAATAGAGGAGTACTCCTGTCCATTTGGAGAACTCATACAACAATTGATATGCATCAAACTTGGGATCAACAGTAGCATGTGGCCTTATCATTCTGGTTTTTGGATGATTTAGTTAATCAAATTCCTCAATTGAGAAACACCTGGACTTGTCATTCCGGTCTTGGGATCAACAGTAGCATATGGACTTATCATTCTTGTTTCTGGATGATTTAGTTAATCAATTTGACATCAATTGACCTGGTTTTTGGATCAATTGCAGATTCTCTGCGCTGTCCGGGATGAGAAGAGGAGCAGCAAGAATCAAGCCCAATACAGAGAGGAGAGGAGCAGCAGAAGTGGACAGCGCAGGGCTGACCTCGAGCTCTTGATTGGAGTGGGGGGAGGCGGCCGGCGAGGGATTTGTGGCCAGCAGGGAAGGATCCGAAGCTGCGGCGGAGCAGGCAGCCGGCGAGGGAGCTGCGGACCGCGGCGGGGAAGGGCGGCCGGCAAGGGAGCTACGGACCGCCGCGGGGAAGGGCGGCCGGCGAGGGAGCTTCGGGCCTCGGCGGGGAAGGGCGGCCGGCGTGGAGCTTCGGTCCGCGGCGGGGAAGGACACCGGAGACGCGGACGGCGGAGGAGCCCGGCGGAAGGGGGTACTTTCGTAATTTCACACCATTTCACCTGGTCGGAACAGAACCTCCAGCGACAAATAATACGGAACAGAGGGAGTACTACCCGACTCCCAGCAGCACGCACCTCCCTAACATCCCGCGCGCCGCACGTGACGCCACGCATGCCATTACCAAGCGCGATCTACTGGTCAGATCTGGACACCGTCGACGGCTAGCCAATACCCGGCCGCCCGGAGCCCGCGCGGACGAGGAGCTAGCGGTATGATAGCTTGACTTTATCAGCAATCCCACCCTGGCCGGCGACTTTGATTGTACTAGCCAGCCAATAAATTAGCTCCTTGTGATTTGTTCAAGGCAGGCAATTCAGAGAGAGCGAGCCATGGATGTGGCAACGGGCGCTATAGGATCCCTGCTCCCCAAGCTAGACGAGCTCCTCAACGAGAAGTACAAACTGCAGGTGAGCATCAGGGAAGACATAGTTTCTCTCTCCCGGGAGATGAAGAGCATGTACGCTGCCCTTGGCAAGGTGGCCGAGGTTCCGCGGGACCAGCTCGACGAGCAGGTCAAGCTGGTCAAGCTCTGGGCAGGGGAGGTCAGGCAGCTGTCGTACATCACAGAGGTTATCCTCGACAAGCTTCTTATGGGAGTCCCCGACTCACAAGGCTCTACGGGGCCCATGGAAAAGAAGTGCAGTTGGTTCAAGAAACGCAAGCTTCGCGATGAGATAGCGGACACAATCAAGGACATCAGGGTTCGAATCCAAAAGGCCGCCGATCGATGTGACCGGTACAGGGTTCATGATATTGTTAATAATTACAGAGCCCCAGTCGCTATAGATCCTCGTTTGTTAGATCTGTACAAAGATGAGAAAGAACTTGTCGGCATTGATGGGAAAAACTTTCAAGAGCTCATGAAGTTAGTGTCAGATGGGGACAATGTGCCCAGCAAAAAGCTAAAGATAGTCTCAGTTGTTGGATTTGGAGGACTGGGCAAAACTACTCTGGTCAAAAGGGTGTATGACAAGATCAAGAGTGGTTTCGACTGCATAGCTTTCGTTCCAACCGGTGAGAATGCTAACGTGAAGGAGGTTTTCATGCATATCATCCTTGGTCTCAGCATGTATGGAAATCAACTCTCCATGCTGGACGAACAACAGCTCATCCAAAAACTTGGTCAACTCCTTGAGAACAAAAGGTACACATCCCTTGCTAATCTTACGCTGATGAGTGTTTTTCCTTTTTGTTGTGGCATGCAACAGTAATGACGTATAGATTACAAGTTTACATTGATGGATTAAGGATAACAGCTTCCATTGTGTCAACCACGCCAATTTAATTAGCAAATACAACTATATTAGACATGGGCATTAGAGGTGTATGAGCAGCAGAATTTATTGCAGTTCTAAGAATACAAGTGCATGAATAATTTCCGTTGTTCCAAGTGCATGAATAATTTCCGTTGTTCCAACGAATGATAAATCAAAACGGCGAAATGACAAATCAAGCGAAAAGTAGAGATTTGGCACTCTGTCATTCCTGAGGGCAAAGCGCCAAACTCTAGATGTAGTCGATATATGCCACTCCAACTTCGCGTACCCAAAAAATGGCATTGCAAAAAACGACTTGTGAAAAACGTCACTGCAATAAATATCGATATATGCCACTGCCACAATGGCATTTAACTAGTATCCAGGTGTTGGTCATAGCATTTTTTTGCTCTCCTCCCAGATCGCATCTGAGCCTCCGCGTCATCCCTCCCGCGGGCGACTCGGGCGGCGGCGCGCGCCTCCCTCCCCTTCCTTCCTCCCTGCCCTTCCTGACCCTCGCCGCTAGCCAGAACCCTGGGGCAAAGCCCCTCGCGGTGGCCAGCGGCGGGCCCCTTTTCTCCGCTGCTCGGGGATGGCTGATGCGGGGTGGCCTATCCAAGGGGCGGCGTCGGCGGGCGCATGGTTCGGCGGCACAACGGCGGCGACGTCCTCCCGACGGACGAGCGGTGGCCCTGAGACTTGTGGTGGTTGCCATTTCCTTCGTCGGAGGTGGTCAGCCTGAGTCTGGGTGGTCAGATCTCGAGATCCGTCATCTAGTCCCGGCTGCGAGTCGGGAAGACACAGTTGCCGGTGAAACAAAGCCGACAGCAGGCGATGGCAGCATTCTGCGTCGTTACCTTGATGAAGGCATCGTCGACCCACTCGTGCTGCTCCGGGGAAAACACTAGGATCCGGTCTTCCAGATCGAACGATGGCGGTACTGCGGTGTTGCTTCTCTCTTGGGAGCATCGTTTGTGGAGCAGCGCTGGAAGACAGAGGAAGGAGGTGGAGCCGCTTCGTCTTGCACGGAGCTTCGGTGGAGATGTCAAGTCATGCCTCGTGCTATGCTATGTCATACTTGTTTGGCAGATGCTACACACGACATATCTTCCAGAGTCTTTGCGTCTAGATGGACGAGCGCAGGGCGGTGGTGCCCAAGGGCACCGTGGTGGAGTCGACGGATGGTCGGACTGGTAAGGATGCTGCGAATCTCTCTCCTCAAAGTGGGTCGACAATTCGATGATGATGGCGACTTCTAAAACATGTGCATGTGGTGTACGCTTTAGGTCTGCTGCACCGCCTGTTGGTTCCGATACGTTATGTGGATGTATCAGCGACCACACTGGTTTTAGATATTTATCGAGTTTGTATGTGTGAGTGGTGGCTTCGGGTGGCTTGATGTATATTCTTGCCAGACCTTTATTTAATAATTAATAAAGATGACTATATGCATTGATTGATGCAGAGGTCAGGGGTTCTTTAAAAAAAAGCATTTTTCATAAGTTCTTTTGCAGTGGTATGTTTCTAATACCCAAAGTTAGCAGTCGTATATATCGAATGAACTCCCAATGTATTGCTACGCGGTTCTCATCCAGCAATTTCTGTATTTTCCACCCTTGGATCCCTGAGTTTGGAATGCATTCTGCTCAGCATCCTTTTCCCTATTCATTTCGAGTGGAATATTTATTTTGGCATGCATTCACCTTTGCTCGTTTAAACACACACAAAAACATGCTACCTTATTTTTCTCATGCATATCTAATCGAACGCTGTTACACACACGATATACTTTGGACGATTTTCGCACGATGGTGCACATCAAGCCGTCCATGCGCAGGGCAAAAGGGGACAACACCGTTCAATCCTGTGTCGTGTGTCGTTCGGCCGGCCACTGTCGTCCGCTCAGTGGTATCGTATCTAATATTTCTCTGATGCTCTCACAATTTGTACAGGTACCTCATCGTTATAGATAATATATGGGATAAAAATGTGTGGGAAACTATCAAGCTTGCTTTCTCTGGATTTAACTGTCTTGGCAGCCGAATAATCACTACAACCCGCATACTCAGTGTATCTGAAGCATGTTGCTCGTCTTCTAACGACTCAATTTATCAAATGGAACCTCTGTCTGATGATGACTCCAAAAAACTCTTTTATAGTATAATATTCTCTTCTGTGAGTGGATGTCCTCACGAATATGAACAAGTATCTATTGATATCTTGAAGAAATGTGGCGGGGTACCTTTAGCCATCATTACTACGGCTGGTATGTTGGCTAGTGATCAGCGGGTCAAATCAGTGGATGAATGGCATGTCTTGCTCAGTTCTATTGGTCATGGCTTGGCAGAAGATCGCTGTTGGAAGAAGATGCTAAGGATATTATCCTTTAGCTACTATGAACTTTCCCCACTTCTGAAGACTTGCTTACTGTGCTTGAGTATATTCCCCGGGGCTCTCCCGATTATAAGAGACCGGCTGGTGAAAAAATTGGTAGCGGAAGGGATTGTTACTCAGGAGACTAAGTTGATTGGATCACCAAACAAATATGAGGCCAGGGAGATTAGTCGAGAGGAGGCAGCAAGCCACTGCTTGGACCAACTCGTCAATAGGAATGTTATTCATCCCCTGGAATGCAACAACAATGGTGAGGCAATAAGCTACCATATCCACCCTATGATGCACGGCCTCCTTAAAGCCATAGCCATAGATGAGAACTTTGCTGCTTCGCTTGATCTCAAAAATAATTATTCAGTGAAATATTTTAACCGGCTGGAAGGTTTCCGATCTGCTCTGCCTCACCTCTCTATTAAGTGCCCGGATTCAGAAATTTTAAATGATTTACCAAGGATGGCGTCTCATGGTGGTGTTCGCTCCTTGACTGTTTTTGGTCATGCAAACCGGAGTCTGCTTAGGCACTTTGAAGGTATACGACTTTTGGATTTAGAAGGCTGCAAGAGCATTGAGAGAGCTGATGTGGAGTACATATGCAGTATGGTCCTGTTGAAGCAGTTGTGCCTTGCAAAGACGGAAATCAACGAGCTCCCACCAGAAATTGGCAATCTACAACATTTGCAGGGACTAGATGTAGGAGGGACTCAAATAACCGAGCTTCCACCAGAAATAGGTAACCTACAATATTTGGAGAGACTAAATATAGGAGGGACTGAAATCACTGAGCTGCCAACACAAATTGGCAAGTTAAAGCATCTGAAGACTCTAGATGCAAGGAAATCACAAGTCAAAGATTTACCTGATGAAGTTGTCCAGCTCACAAGGCTGGCCAATCTGCTTATTGGTGACGACGAATCCTGTGAAGGAGTGAAGTTACCTGATGGATTTGGGAAGATGACATCACTGCAGCAACTGGGCACCATTGATTTGAGGAAATGCTCGTCATCCTCTCTGAAGGAACTTGGTGAGCTCCCTTATCTGAAAGAGATTGCAGTAGTGTCAAGTGATGGACAGGAAGACACAAGAATGTACAATGCTCTGCTTTATTCCCTCAACAAATCCATCAAGAAGAGTTCCCTGGCAGTTTATAGTGATTTCAGATTGAGCACAGTACAGTCATCATCAGGATACAAATATCTCGACTACTGGAAGAAACATTCTGTGCTAAGATTCTTGAAGGTTCCAACTGGTCATGCAGGGCTACATCTTGGTATGCTTGATATCAGGGTCTGCAAGCTAGAAGAGGATGATCTGAAGATACTCGGAAAGCTGCCTAGGTTGCAGAGCCTCATCGTGCGGCTTGAAGTCCTCCCAACAAAAATGATACACATCAGGTATGTGGGGTTTGCAAAACTTGAGAGGTTCTACGTTGATTTCCGAATACCTAGGGTGGTCTTTGAGGAAGGAGCTATGCCAAAGCTGGAACATGTTGAGCTCAAGCTGTACGCTGGATCAGCCAGTGAAGAACATATGGGCATCAGCCACCTCCTAAACCTTCAAAAGGTCACTCTCCGGTACTCCAAATGGTATGCAACCAACAAGGGCGTCAAGGAGACAACTGAAGCTGTGAAAAGTGAGTGTAAGGAGCACCAGAACGAGCTCACTCTGTGCATTGCTGAAGAGGAGAAAAATGGTATCTGCAACATGAAGACTGAGGTTTTTCAAGAGAACAGAGTTGCTAGTTCCAGTAAGATGACTGAGATTGTAAAAGAAGAAGAAGAAGACACACAAGAGGGAGGCCTTCATCAGAGGGAGGCCACTGCTAGCTGCAACGGGACAAGTGAGATCGAAGAAGTTGTGGAGTAGCTCAATGAAGCTTTAATATTTATCATTCTCTCATTGCCGTAGCCGTGCAGTGTCATACTGTCATCTAAATTGTATAATTGCTTCAACCAATCGCATGTCGTGTTTATTTCCGTGTTTCCAAACTTCAATTTCCCAAACATTTGGGAGACGAGAGACCTGGCACTTATCCTTTTCCATTTGGACTCGATAGTTGTTTCATTTATCAAAACCTGATTGTATTTGTCAATACATTTGTCTCTTGTACCTATATCCTGTAATGCGTATGCAGTCTATGTACCTTATGAGTTATGGCAACTTTGGCATGCGCTGCACTGGACGACTCTGTGATAACAGATGATTAGCAGTAATGTGTGTGCCAAGGATCAAGGATTCAGAGGTCATGGAGGGCAATCAGCTAAAGGGGAGTGATGAAGCTAAATGTCGCCCGTGCGATTTGCCGGGATGCACCAATGGCAGGTCGTTGTTCATCGCTGCGAGCCTTATTGTGCTCGACGGAGTGTTGAAGACTCGAGAGATCCTCCAGCACTAGAAGGGGATGCCCTGCAACAAGGGGTCTGATGTCTGAACTGTGAACGTTGCTCGACGTCCTTCAGTTTCCAGGTTGCTGCAACCTGTGTCTGCATCAATGCTGGCGGCGTGTGACCTCTGGCGCTCCTCCTTGCGCCGGCGCCGGCGGCTACATCAGACGCTGCGCGGGCGGCCGCTCCGCTGCCGTACGGTTGAGGGTTCCACCGGCGACGTACAGCATCCAGGATGAAACTTTCCCGCCTTCCGTTGGATGACCATACACACCTTCAGTTTCGTCGGTTACACTTTGCTCTGCTTCCTCTGCTTGTCTTTGCCTCAGACGCTGCCCTGCCGCTGCTAGACAAATCTATAGGAGTGTGCCATTGCCGCCCGCTTGAGGTGCAACTTGCCCCCAAGCAGCTGCATCAGGGAACCGCTGAAGCATCTTCTCAAATCTCAAGTGGCCATGGAATCAGTCAGGTAAGGAGGGCCATTTCACCACAACTTGGAGATGAGCAACGCCGCCCTTCTTGACCAACGATGCCATATCATCTCAGAGCATCTCCAGCCGTTCAGCCCCCAGGGCGCCCAAAAAGAGCGGCCTGCGGGCGACCTAACTCCCGGCCACGCCCCCAGGCGCCGCCCCCCAACCCGCGGCAAATTCAAACGTAGTCATTCCCGCTCACAAAATAGACGCCACCGTTCGGCGATCGAATGAAAAGTTCGGCGTACAAAAAGCAGAAAGGACGCGCGTGCGCATCAGATGGCGAGGTCGGCCTCCGGCGTCGGCGGAGTCGGCGTGCGCGGGTTTGGCGGGGTCTCCGTGCTTGGCGGCGTCGGCGTGGCTTCTATGCTGCGGGGAGTCTCGGCGGCATCATCGCTCGGGCTTGGGGCGTCGGCGTCGGAGGCGTCGTCAAGGGAAGCTGGTTCAGGATGAGGCCGCGCTCCACCAAGTACTACGCCTTGACCGCCTCGTTGGTGCTCTGGAGCATGTCCGCCCCGCCCAGCAGGAAAGCCAGGTCGGTGTTTCTCTTCTTCACGGCGACGCTGGTCCGGAGTAGGTCGAACTTGACGGCGCTGCTCGACATCAACGCCGACCACCGCGCCACGGTCTTATCTTCACGAAGGACGGCCCGGGCCTGCACATCGGCGAGGCAGTGCTCGATGGACTCCTGCACTCGGACGGTGGCCGCGTCGGCGTGTTTCCCCTTCTTGGCACCTTTGTTGCCGTCCGGCCGCCCTTCTGACGCGCCAGGAGTCGGCGCGTCCGGCTTGTAGGTATCCTTGGCCTTGTTGAGGGTGCGCCGGACTTCCGCCCACTTCTCGCACTTGTCAATGCGCTTGTAAACGTGGAGGTACTTGAATTCGGCGTCGCTGTTACTCTGCCGGTACAGGGCGAACATGCGCAGCAACTGCGCGAAGGAACAAACAGTTGGCGGGCGCACACGGCGAAGAGAGGCGGGAGAGCGGCGTGGCATACCTAATCCTCAACGCTGGCGCCGCTCTCCAGGCGAGCCGCGACCTCCTCGACGACCCCATGCCATTTGTTGCACGCCCCCTGGATACACTCCCAATGGTTCGCCATCGCCTTCAAGCCGCGCTGCATGTAGACGCCTTTGAAGTAGGGGTTGACGAACTTGCGCTCGTCGAACTCGGCCTTGATGCGCTCCCAGTACATCTCGATGCTCTGGTTCGTGCCGGTGGTCGGGTCAAGGCAGACGACTTTCCATGCTTCGGCGAGGCATTCCTCCTCCTTGGACGCCCACTTGATGCGCGGCTCGCTAGACCTGGCCGCCCACTTCTTCTTCTTGCGCCTCTTCGCCGGAATAGTCGCCGGCTCCTCCTCCTCTTCCTCCTCCTCGTCGTCGTCGTCCTCCTGCCCCTGCTCCTCCTGCTCCTCCTCGTCGTAGACGTAGCCGAGCTCGCCGTCCATGCCGCCGCTGAGATCCACCGTCTCGTCCGGGGTGACGAACCCGGGAGACGCGGCGGCCGCGGCCGAACCTGCCGTGATGATGTCGTCCATGTCGCCCTCGGTCTCGTCGGTGTCGCCGAGGTGCGAGAAGGGCAGCGCGCAATGGCGGAGAGGTGGCGTCGGGGAGGACACGTAGGCGGGCGGCGAGTAGTTGTATGGAGGGTACTGCACGCCGGCGAAGGAGGGCGAGGGCGTGCGCTGGGCCGGGTGTCCATGGGGAAAGGTGACGTTTGGGTTGAACCCACCCTGCGCGTCCCCGTCGGCGTAGCCCGGCGAGGGCGATCCCCATGGCTGCGGCGACGGAGAGCCGACGCTTTGCTGGCCCCAGGGAGCGTACTGGGCGTGGCTGCCGGGTGGATTCATCATCCCCGCGCGAGTCGCCTCGGCCTCGGCTTGGTCCGCCGAAGCGGCAGCCGCAGCCGCGCGTGCCGCGTTGTCACGGGCCTTCTTGGCGATGGCCCTGTTCCGCCGGTCGGCGGTGACAGCCTCCCGTCGCTGAACTTCCGCCCTTCACTCGATGTTTGGCATGCCCGGTGGCTTGGACGGCGGCGCCCTCGGCTTCCTCTGCTTCGGCTGGGCGACGGAGGCGGTCGCGGTTGCCGCAGCGCGGGGGACGACGTACTTCTTCGGTGGCATGGCGGCCGGCTGGGAGGCGAGCGGGAGGGAGATTGGCGGGAGGAAAGGAGAAAATGGGAGGGAAGTGGGGGAAAAGCGGGAAGAAACGGCAGGAAGAGGCGCTCGACTTGCCGACAGGGCGGACCCACGCGCCCTTTTCGCTTGTGCCAGCGCCCCAGGCGCCCCCCAGGGCGCCGGGTTCTGCCTGGCCTGGGTCCGCCGACACCAGTTTCGGCCCGAGCCGGCGAAAAAGGGGCTTCGGGGGGGGGGGGGGGGGCGATTGGCCTGTTTTTTTGGCGACAGCGCGGCAAAAACGTCTGAGGAGGGCCTGTTGGGGGCGCGGCTGGAGATGCTCTCAGCTTCCACACCTTAGAGATGGGCGGGTGAGTTGTTGCGCTCCCCCTCTTCCTTGCACGACCGTTCTGCTGCAGTCCGGCCGCGGGCTCCACTGGCCAGATCCACCGTGTCGCCTGATTCAAAAAATGATCATGCATTTCAAAAAATGTTTGTTAAATTATAAAAATGTTCGTGAATTTCAGAAATTATTCTCTAATGTCCAAAAAAAGGTTTGCCAATTCTAGAAATGTTCACCGATTGAAGAAAATTGTTTAAAAAAATTGTTCAAGATTGCAGAGCTGCCAAGATTGTGCAGAGCCATAGGAGGATGATCTGAATATACTCGCAGAGCTGCCAAGATTGCAGAGCCTCATTGTGCAGCTTGAAGTCCTCCCAACAAAAATGATATGCCTAGGATGCTCTTTGAGGAAGGAGCTATGCCAAAGCTGGAACAACGTGAGCTCAACCTGTACGCTGGATCAGCTAGTGAAGAGCATATGGATAACAAGAACCTCCTAAGCCTTCAAAAGGTCACTCTCCGGTACTTCAAATGTTATGCAACCAACAAGGGCGTCAGGGGGATAACTGAAGCCGTGAAAACTGAGTGTAAAGAGCACCAGAACGAGATCACTCTCTGCGTCGTTGAGGAGGAGAAAAATGATATCTGCAACATGAAGACTGAGAGTTTTCAAGCGACCAGAGTTACTAGTTCCGGTAAGATGACTGAGATTGTAAAAGAAGAAGAAAACACACAAGAGGGAGGCCTTCATCAGAGCATCCATCATAGTGCTAGCTGCAGCGGGACGAAGGAGATCGAAGAAGTTGCGGAGTAGCTCAACCCAGTTTTAATATTTATATCACTCTTTCATTGCTGCAGCTGTGCAGTATCATCCAACCATTTATAATGGACAACATTGCTTCGAACAATCGCAGGTTCCAAGCAGCTGCATCAGGAAACCGCTGAAGCAGAACCGAGTGATCTTACCAAGTGGCCATGGCCCATGGGATCAGTCAGCTAAAGAGGGCCATTTCACCACAACTTGGAGATGAGCAACGTTGCCCTTGTTAACCAACCTCGGGTCCAGTTGCTGGTGTCTAACCTTGCCCTAGCTCTCCCTCTCTATCACCTCGCCCTAAACCAAACCGAAGCGAGGAAGAAGAAGAAGCAAGAAGAAAGAGGACACGGTGGAGTTCCAGCGCACGAACGGCCTTGTTTTACCTCGAGCACGAACTCGAGCCTACTCCACACCCATTACAACGAGCACCACACAGGTTTTATATCCTGGTCTGCGCTGGGCACGACCCGCACGCCTCCACTCCCTGAGTCCACGTTCTGGCCCGCTCTGGCCGCGGCCACCTCGCGCATGCACGCGCCCAGTTCGCGGCGAGCCCTCAACAGAACGTCTCAGCGACCCGGTCCCGCTTGCCAACGGATTCCTAGTCCTACGGTGCAACGTGCACACGCCACGCCCGTACCCTAGTCCTACTCACGCACGCACACACGCATGCCTACGGTGCGGCGTCCAGTGCGCGCCCATACACGCACCAGCCGTGTCAAGCTCGTCGTCGCGGCTTATTACACCCTACACTAGTATCATCTAAGGTTCCACAAACGTCGAGTCCAACGCCAATCCAGGGGTTAACTCTCTGAAAACTAGGCCCACGGGATCCACCGGCTACTCTGGCGACGTGCAGTCCCATCTCCCCGGCTTAGGTCGCATCGCAGCAGAGGCAGATGAACGGGAGGGGGAGCAGAGGTACCGTGGATTTGCCCGCCGTCACCGTCCCTAGCTGCGCTTGCCTTCTCCGTCGCTGTCGCCGCCGCCGAGTGAGCTTCAGCCAGCGAGAGTTGGTCGGGGAGTCGCTCGTCTCGACTCGGTCAAAAGAGACACGTGGGCCCAAGCTGTCAGGGGGCAAAGTATCGAATTCAGATATACTACCTCTATGAAGAAACTAGCAAAACGGCCCGTGCCTTGCAATGGGAAAAAAACATCATAATCTTCAATGGGCATGACCATATTTTACTGCATCACCGAGATATACTATCACTCTTCGTGAAAGCATGAACAATTTTTGAAATCATGAACATTTTTTAAACTCATGCACATATTTGAAATGGTGAATATTTTTCAAATTCATGAACCCTTTTACAAATTTTCGAACATTTTTTAAAATAAAGAATATTTTTTGGATTAATAAACATTTTATACTATTTGCAACATTTTCTAAAAAAAATTGAACAAATTTTTAAACAATTTTCTAGAATCGTCGGACATTTCTAGAATCGACGAACATATTTTTGGATGTTGCTGGAATAATTTTTGAAATTCATGAACAATTTTTTAATTTAATGAACATTTCTTGAAATGCATGATCATATTTTGAATCAGCGAACATTTTATGAATGAATAAACTATTTTGCAAGTCATGAACAGTTTCTGAATTTTTAGGATATTTTTTCAATTCATGAACATTTTTTGAATTGGCTAAATTTTGTTCAATTTCATTATAAAAATTAATAGACGAACTTTTTAAATAATGATGAACATTTTTTGATTGGCCGAACATTTGTTTTCAAAATTCTGATAATTTCTCTAATAAGCAAACATGTCTTACAAAATCGCAAACATTTCTTGAATCCACCAAATTTTCATGATTTATTAAATATATTATTTTAAAATTCTTTTTTTGAAATTTCCGAACTTTTTTGGAGTACCAAATTATTTAAATAAGAAAAAATTAAAAAAAGAAAAAGAAAGAAAAATCTAAATTTTAAAGACAGGCTGCCCGGATATGTGCCGGCACAAACGGCCGCGCTGCGTCTTCCCCCCGCAGAGAGCGGTAGACAGGGGGGTGCGAGATTTACATTTTACTGTATTTACATTTTACTGATGACCTATACAACTTACTTACGTAGAAGACAAAGATCATATATTTATCAAAAAAAATTAGAAAAGGAGGATGACCCCGGCCTCTGCATCTGGGCGATGCATACGGTCACTTTATTAATTATCTCACAAGACCTTACAAAGTCATACAAAAGTAAGACTAAAGTCGCCGTCTAAGCAACAAACTGTCGCTATACCTATCCAATTGATGAAGGGGCGCAGATAGCCTGGTCCTAATACCAAACAGACATCGCAGCTAAGCCTAAGATCTAAGACCTGAGACCCCAACCTAGCCTCTTGCCGGGTCTGGGGCACACACTGGTCCGGCGTGCTCTCAGAGGCCGCCGCCGCCAACTGCCACCGCTCCATCTTCAGAACTGTACTGATGCATCAACCTTGCTCGGTCTAGCTATCGTCGACGCCACCACGGCGCCAAACGACACCTCCTCCCTGCGCGCAAACAGCTGAGCACGTCGCGGTCGCCACTGATACACCTCAGCGCCATTGCTGCCAGGTATCACCAGCCGACACAGCTTGAAGTCCTTGGAAGATCTGTCGTGCGTAGCACCTGCCGACCAGGCATGACAAAGCGTAGCACCTGTCGGTCAGGCATGACTTGACATCACCACCGAAGCTCCGTGCAAGACGAAGCTGCTCCACCTCCTGCCTCTGACTTCCAGCGCTGCTCCGCAAACGATGCTCCCAAGAGAGAAACGACACCGCAGTGCCGCCATCGTCCGATCTGGAACACCAGATCCTAGGGTTTCCCCCGGAGCAGCACGAGTGGGTCAACAGTAGTTACACGACGATGCCTCCATCAAGGTAACGGCGAGAACGCCGCCATCGCCTGCCGTCGGCTCGGTTTTCACCGGCAACCATGTCTCCCCTACTCGCAGCCGGGACAAGATGATGGATCTCGAGATCCGATCACCAAGCCTCTGGTCGGGCATCTCTGGAGAAGATGACCACCACGTCCACCAGCGTCACCACGTCGGGCACGCGTCGCCGCCGGCACCCCCATGGTGCCTAGAGGCCGACAAGCCCCGACGAACACCACGCCTCGCCAGCCGCCATGGCCCAGACCCAAGCACCACCAGATCCAGATCGGATCGGGGTCGAGGGCCCCAAGCCGCAACCGCCGCGGAGGCAGCACCACTGGACGGTGCCCGGCCCTCCAGCCCGCCGTATGACCGAATCATCGCCGGAGCTCCCCGCGCCACGCCGCCAAGCCGCCGCCGGGATAACTCGCGCTGCCGCCAGAGAAGCCGCAGCCGCCGCGCGTCGGAGGGGCCCCAAGCCGCAGCTGCACCGCCGCCAGGCAGGGGCGCCGCCACCCAGCACGCCCTCCTCCGCGCCGCTGGGCCCCGCCCAGCCCAGCGCCCTCTCGCGCCACGCCGTCCCGCGTCGGACGCCAACCGCGAGGAGAGGGGCAAGATCCCCGCCGCCACCAACGCCGGCCGGACTTTGCCCGACGGCGCTGCGCGGTGGCGGCGGGGGGAGAGATCGACGAGGGAGGACGAGGGGCGGCGCGCTAGGGTTTCCCCCGAGGACGCTCGCGGGAGCGGCTCGGGGGTCGGGAGTGGGAATTCAACTCTTGTAAGATTATTTATCAAATGATATAAGATTATTAACTAATTATCTCTTCTTGTCGATGATTTTCACCGCAATAAGAAAGATATCATGAGCCTTAGACCCTCTTCGATCATGTTATATTCTTTTTTATTCTACTTTCTTAAAAGAAAGAGTGTACTCGACCGGCTGTGCCTTTTATTTAGAATAATCTATCATGTCTCCTTCGCCCCCCTTATGTTCAAATCCTGGCTCCGTCCCTGGCCGTATAGGAGGTCCCTACTGCATGGGCCGCCCGGGCGGGGGATTCCCCTGTGTAAAACATTTTTAATCACTTATAGGTGGTATTGGTGGATAATATTTTGCAATTTTGATGGTAATTTTGATGATGTACCTGCAAAAGCAATAGCCCTTTATTATTAGATATGGATACAAGAGCGTTTAGGTCACCACTAGGTAATGCTACGCCTATAGCAGCAACTAGGTTGTCATACACACACAGGCATACATGTCACCGTCAAGTGCTAATTTGGTTGAAACTCAAATTTCATGTGAGATTTACTAGACCGGATACGAGCACTTTTTGCGAAGCAGGCCCTTATCCCTTTCCCCTTCCTCCGCCCATGCCAACCTCTCGACAGAGTTGCGTCGGAGGAGCCGGCGATCTGTAGCCTCCAGAGTCTCAGTGCCTCCTGGCGGCTTCCGTCGCACACACTTTCCTAGCTGCATATTTTCCACACAACCGCTCCCGCTGCCGTCGCCGTCGCCGGTAGCTCGTTGTCGCCTCCGGCCTCCTCCTCTGCCGCGTCGAAGATGAATCGAATGCACTCTTCACCGAGGCGTGGAACAACAGCTTACCGATGGCTAATTAAGCTAATCAAAGCGGCAGTACTACATGTCCATTGTAAGCATCAATTTCTTGTACACCTTCTGTCTAGTGTTGTTAAACTGCAGACTGTTCTGAAATCTGATTATCTGATGTCATATGGTTATATGGGTATCTAAGATAATCCAATTAAGCGGCCGACACATGCTAGGCAGCCATTGTTGACCTTTCTATTTCGCAAGCAGCAATAAGCGCAACAGACTTTTGGCGGTTCAAGCAAAGGATGAGTGACTTCATCTTATACCAACTACTACATTTGGAAAATATCACAATTTCTGTTGCCATCCAGGTCACCATCAGATTGACTTATAACCTTTTTTTAAGATTGATGACTGCTAATGTTGTTGAAAGTCAAATTTTGTAACCAACAGGCCATGTCTCAAACGTCATGGTAATCTTTTTGGAGATTTTTCTCTCCTCAGGTTTTAAGAGGAAACCGATGGCGTAGGAGGCATTACGTGTTGTTAAACTAAATACATTTTGGTTCTGCTACAATGTCCAAACCCCATTTTGGCTCTAAATATATTGTGTCCAAGTCCTAGTTCCTCCACCCAGCCAAAGCAATAAACATTTAACTCATAGGAGTTTGTGTCGAGACACTGTGGTTGTGGTGCAATGTTGTCCATTATAAGAGTTCTTCAACTTTAAATTGTTAACACTCAGATGAACAAAAGATAGGAATGAAGTATAAAAGGAAGTTTCGCAAAAAAATGTATAAAAGGAAGAATAGAGCGAGAGAAAAAGGACCATATACATGCAGAATTACAGGCACGGAGTGGCCTTAGTATGCCTAGTGACATCAAATCCTTCTTTGGGTCTTTGCAAAAAGACCACTAATTTCATAAAAAGCTAGACAACAATTATTACACTAAATTATAGAAGCTATGTTATAAGATTATACATGGAATTCGCGTCGCTTCCTCCCTGGCAAGAGGGTACCTTCAGGCATATCCTGAACCCAGTTCGGAACAAAGTAAGATGCTGAATTGTAAGGAGGAATCCTTGATTCCCATGTCACTAAATTGAACTCCCCTTTTGGCCTAACACTAGGATCTGCCACGAGGTCCCCGAGTGTCACCGTTGGTAATTCCTTCTTTCTTGGAACTATGGCTGAATAAGGTATCGCGCGCAGTGGATTCAAAGCATAATCTGTTAAGTCAAGCGGATAACCTTGTTCCATTTGTATTTTCAGATCCACACCATATATAGAGAGGTTCCTTTCAAGCATTCTTCTTCTTTTTTTTAATAGGAAAAGCCAGAATTGGACATTCAGGTTGTTCCTTAGTACATATGCAACTGGATTTATAACAAGAAGTGACTCTTCCATGTGCAACATCTTGGCATATTCTTGTGTTATTGGTACTAGTCGTGGATGTTCTTCCAGGTTCACACTTCCAAATGCCAATGTCTTGAATAGGTACCATAATTCCTCGAAAGACAAATTATTGAGAAAAATTGGCTTCGCTGATCCAAATCTGGCTGATCTTTGGAGTTTACTTATGATGATCACCTTGCTGCCTCCAGCCAACCTTTTAACAAATGCGTGGAATTTTCTCCAATCGTTGTCATCTACATTGGAAGCAAACTCAACAACTACCAACACTTTGCCTAACATGGTACTTTCATGCTCAAGAATTTTCAAAAGGTTTTCTCCACTCAAGTGCAAAACCGAAGAGAAGCGCGACCGCACCCTCTCATCGCCACACACATGAGCAACCAACGTTTTCTTGCCGACTGTGCAACCACCTATGATCGGAAGAACAGCTGGTTCATCACCAAGCGTGTTCTGTTGCAACAAGAAGTTCAAGAGCATTTGCTTTTCAGCATGGCGTCCAAACATGATGTTTTCATAGTAAAGATATGAATCATATGGTCTACGCACCATACGGTCGCATCCACCCAAAAGCACAACAAACTCCATCATGTTAGCCACAACACTTTGCATGCTTTTCAAGGCACCATCTAAATCAAGGTTCACTACTTTGTCCTTTCTTGTACATGCAATTGTGCGAGTACGCTTAAGAGGAATGGCGAAAGGCAAAATAGATGAGTTGCAAACCTCGATGATGCCTTTGTCCGCAAAGCTTTGGTACCTGAAGGTGTCAAGAACATGGTAGCCTTGGTACATGGCCTCTGAATGCAACCGGAGCTGCATCACCATCCTGGAGTTCATGATGTATCTCCCATCTGCTTCTTCAACAATCGTGTGTACTCTCATTAGGAGATGCTGCAACCTCTCCACCTTCTCCTCTAATCGGACATGGCTTGAGTAGGAGTACTTGTTTATCAGGAAGGAAATGAAGCGGCTAACAAATTCGCTTGCAACTGCAGATATGGTGAGATCCATGTCAAGTTCACAACCCCTTCTTTGATAGGTGGAATGTTTCGCTTGAGTGTCTACTTTGGCGAACAAAAGTCTACGAGTTTTGAGATGGAATTTGACAGGGAAGCTCATCTCTCACTATATATTAGTGCTGCGTTGAAAGCCCTAGCAGTTAATTTAATTAGAATCACAAATTGAGCAAGGCCAAGTGTTTAAAGATGAGGAGTGAATGAATTCTACCAATTAAAGGATAGCTCCACGTTCTTGAACATTCAATGCTCCTAGTGTTTGGTTGTAGTTTCCTGAAGGAGTATTTGACAATAATGCTTGACAAGGACATGCCAACTACCAGGATGTGCCATCTATGACTATGCTTGATGGAGTTCCTATTCTTGTATCTTTTATAGAGTAAGCTTATCTTGTGTTTCAGAGAAGGAACCAAAATCATATGAACCCAAAAAATTGATTGTATTCGGTTTCACGTTAGTATTTCTTTTTCTTATCACTTTTGGTTTCAGTCTACCTAAAACCTACGTGATCATTGGAGCCACTAAAATCATTTGTCACGGAGATAGATCTTGTCGTTTGATTAGTAGTCTAGGCAATATAAGTAATGTATTTACAACAAATTTTACTTGCTTAAATACTGGATAAAGTTGAAATTTAGAACTCATTTTCAATCTTTGGCTATTTAGTACACTAAATTAGTTGGGTACACACGGGGAAAATTATCTGGTGCACCAGGGCTTGCACTTCGCCTTCAACATTGACGTGCATAAACTAGCTCATTGACGTGCATAAACTAGCTCTTGTTAAACATGCTATGCTTGTGCTATGAGCATGCTGCTACACTTTCCTACCTGCACGTTTGCCCCCAAACAGCCGCCATCGCTACCGCTGCTGTCTCCACCGGCTCGGTCGGTGTCCTCCGCCACCACCGCCGCATCGATACCAATCGACTGAACTCGTAAGTAATGTGTCCAGGAAAAGCTTAGAGCATCACTAGCAGACCTCGCAAAATCCCAACCCGCATAAGTTTTTTGAAGTTCGCGAAAAAGTGTATATACAGGCCGGCGCGGGCAAGGTCAAACTCAGACCCTGCAAAACAGATCCGTAAAAAGGATATTCGGTGAATATGCTCTTTTACGGGTCGGCTCCGCGGGTCTGTTCGGGAACCGCCGCGTCGACCCGCAAACCGAAGAAGCCCAATTATCGAATTTGACATCGGTTTCGACAAATAAGTTCAAATTCAAACAAATAGAACATAGTTCACGCGCAAATAAAAGCTTATGTTTTGTAGACAAACGCAAAAGAGGGTCTTGCAAAAGTGACGACCACGTCCGGCATCATCTTGGTCGATCTTCACGGCGGGGGCAGCCGGATTCCCGCCATGCACGACCACGTTTCCCTGCCGCTTGCATGCAGGGGTAGTGGTACCTGGGCGACGGCGGGGCCACCATGGCCGGCGACGAGATCCGCCCAAGGGGATTGAGCGTGTGCGACCTCGACAGTGACTGGGGACAGTAGAGAATCATCCATGGCGGCGAAGGACTGGCGAGGAAGATGCACCCGGAGCGGGAGGAGGCTGGGCAATGGTGGCGGAGGGTGGGGGGAGCGGGAACGGCCGATCGGAAATGTCCCTCCCGCCAAACCTCGCTGCGGATAGGGGCCGATCTCGGGTCGTCCTCCCACCTCGGGAATCTAGAGGTCAGGGGAGATCTTTTGCCACCCCTGCAAAAAAAATTACGGGTCGACCGCGAATGCGGTGTCTGATCGGGCAGGTTTCCCCGCGCCGACCCATATTTTGCCGGTTATTTTACGGGTCGGGGCGAGATGCGGGGTCTGCTAGAGATGCTCTTACTGAGGAATAATGCACTGCACCGTGGAGTCGCACGAGTGGCAGTAGTACATGTACATGGTAAGCCAGCAACTTATTGTACACCTTCCGAGTTCCGACTCGTGCTATCAAATTGCAATTAAAGTGCTGCGAAATCTGAATAACTTATGCCATAGTAATACCCTACTGTTTTTGTTTTTTTTGCCATGCCTTCTAGGAATGTGATTTCACGACGAATTTTTATAGGCACTTAGAACTTTTATCAATATTTCTTCCAAAAAAAATTTGGAATACCATGAAGGAACGCGTTTTGTACATCTAGCTGTCTGAGGCTCCATCCTCTAGACACAGCGATGGACAAAACAAAACGGATAGTTACAGCTTTAACAACAGGACTAAATGTATCCTCATAATCAGTACCGTAACTCTGGTTGAAGCCTTTCGCAACAAGTCTAGCTTTATAACGATCTATTGTGCCATCTGATTTCTTCTTTATCCTGAATACCCATTTGCAATCGATCAAATTTTTACCTCGATGCACAGGAACTAGATGCCATGTTTTGTTTTTCTGCAAGGCTTGAAATTCTTCTTCCATTGCCTTTTTCCAACGTGAATCTCTCCATGCTTCTTGGAACTTACGAGGTTCACCTGTGGAACATGTCAAACCAAATTTAACTTTGTAATTTGTGTGTTGAATTACCCCTGATCGAAGGCGTGTGCATGGTGCATCAGGGATGGTTGCAGCTGCTACTGGCGCGGAGGATCCTGTGATCTGCAGCAGCGGATCCGAAGCAGATTCCCCCGCCAGATCTTCTGTGGCAGGCGCTGGTGAAGACGCGGGCGAGGGTGGCGCAGAAGATCCAAGCAGGGCCGCCGCCGGATCGGGATTGGATCCCGCACCCGCCTTTGGTTGGTGCATGCGCCTGGTGTAGACCCACGGTTCCACAGCCTGCCGCGTCGGGTGGTCCGCAGAAGCCGACGCGCGCATGGGGAAGGGCTGACCCGCAGCCCGCCACGTGTCATCTCCAGGTTGGCGAGACGCGCGTGGCGTGGACGGCTGGCCTGTGGGCGCGGAGTCCGAGGGGGGGCGCTGCCACCCAGAACCTGGCGCGGCGACAAATCTGACGAGGGCGATCCCGAGGCAGATTCTGTCAAGGGCGATCCCGAGGGAGATTCAGTAGCAGGGTTGTTGCACCATGGGGGACACATGAAATACTGCTCGTTTGACCTGTTTTCTTCACGATTTTGCATCGAATTTTTTTTCTGTTGCTTCAGCATCCGCCCCTGCAGTACCAGAAGACTGCCACCGGGAGACGTGATACTGACCTATGCACAGCAGTTTCTTTGTTCCTCTATATTGAGGGATTTTCTTGATTTCGTGTCTTGATTAAATTCAAGGTGTTGAGTATTATTCTCTCTTTGCATATTTTCGCAAAAAGAATATATTACTACAAGACCATATCAATACCACCCAACCTCTAAAAAAGATTGACAAGATATCAAGAATTATATATCCATACAAAGGACACGCACAACTATTATTGTTAGAAAAAAAAAGAACAACGGTGATCACACCGAACAGCCACATTGACCACCCTCGACAATACCACGACTGCGAGAATGGTTCTTCAAAAGTAAGACCTCCAAGAGGGAAATGACATGCCAACAGCGTCGTTGCCAAACCCGACTAGTAAAAGCCAGATTTCAACCTGTAGACCAATTCCATGCAAAACTATAGAAAATGCCTTGAACAAGCAAAAATTGCTAAAACACCAGCATTGCCAAGTATAACCAATTAAGGTCGGACCTAGGGCTTTCAAGCTTTCGAACCGGATGGTAGACAAAGCACCACCAAACAGAAGTCCAGCCGTGAAAGCACGCACGATCCTGACGTGAACATAACCACATGAATGATAAAATTTGCACGCAGCAAGCAGGTAGCCAGGCCGCCAACAGTCCTCCTTTGAGCCATGCATATACGGAGAGATTTGTCTTCCACGTTGTATGGTTCGAGCTCTTTTTCCATCTAAAAGGATTCTTCTTGTTGACGCTGTCCTAGTGGCGTGAGGGTTCGGCCAGAGGAGTTCCGGTGCGTCAGGAATGATGACAATGTCCAGTTGTGTTGTACAGTCGCAACTTCTCTATTGGCGTTCATTGCTCAGATCTGTAGCTCGAATTCGAATTACAACGAGGAAGGAATGAGGAAGATAGTTACAATAGCAAACGGCTCTTGCCGTGTCAACAAGCCAAATCACTCAAGGAAGCTCCTTGCCGGTGTAGCGCGTGGACGGGCGTCGGATCCTCTTGTGGGTCCTAGAGTCAGTGGAAGACCCTGGCATGTTGACTGGGTCTTGGTTGACTCGGTCTTCTCCTTCTGTAACCTGATCAGTGATGCTAACACAGAGGAGCAAGGGAGGAGTCGTCATTGTTGCTATATTTATAGGAGAGGGTCAGACATGCACTAGTAGAAAAAGAGGCTTCCATACGCCCCCATTAGTCCCCAAAACAATCGAACCGCGATAAAAGGGGCCTTTAGTCGCGGTTCGGGAGGAGACCCGCGACCAACTATCTGGGCCCAGCGTGCTCGGTCGACAGCTGGCGGACGGGAGAGGCTTTAGTCCCGGTTGGCCTGGCCAACCGGGACTAAAGGTCCCCGAAGGCCTTCAGTCGCGGTTGGCCAGGCCAACCGGGGCTAAAGGCCCATCCAGCTGGCGGACGGGAGGGGCTTTAGTCCCGGTTGGCTTGGCCAACCGGGACTAAAGGCCCATCCCTATATATAGGACTCAGCTCACTTCACAATTTTCAGAAGGGGGTGGTGGGTTTGCTTTTGGTTCCTCCTATGCACACAAGGTGTTCGATGAAATGCCCGAGAGCCGGAAACAAACATGATATGAAGTGTCCGAGCCACACTTTAGCTTTCTCATTTATTTTTCCTCCGCGATTGCGGTTAGCAACTTGAACCTTTCATGTGTCATTGATAAAATATGCATGTGTGTAGTTCATTGTTTAATTTGTATTATTTCTAGCTAGTTAGTTTAACAAATGCATGATGGTTAATTATATACTTTATATAATAATAATGCAGATGAATCGGCAATGGATGTACGGTCCCCGACTCTCCGGCGAGTTCACTACGGGTTTGAAAGATTTCCTCGTAGTGGCAAATGCGAACAAGCAGCGAGGTTTTATTATCTGTCCATGTGCTGTCTGTAAGAATCAGAAGGGTTACTCCTCCTCAAGAGAGGTTCACATGCACCTGCTTCGGCGCGGTTTCATGCGAAGCTATAATTGTTGAACCAAGCATGGAGAAAGAGGGGTTAGAATGGAAGAAGATGAAGAAGGGGATGATATCGATGACAACTATCATGATCATTTCGGTGATACTTTCATGAAGGATGATGCTGAAGGTGGGGAAGGGTTAGGTGAAGGTGAAGAAGAGGCACATGATGAGCCCGCTGATGATCTTGGTCGGACCATTGCTGATGCATGGAGACGCTGCGAAACTGACAAGGATAGGGAGAATTTGGATCGCATGTTAGAGGATCACAAAAAGTCGTTGTATCCAGGATGCGATAATAGTCTGAAAAAGCTGGGCTGCACACTGGATTTGCTAAAATGGAAGGCACAGGAAGGTGTAGGTGACTCATCATTTGAAAATTTGCTGAAAATGTTGAAGAATATGTTTCCGAAGAATAACGAGTTGCCCGCCAGTACGTACGAAGCAAAGAAGGTTGTCTGCCCTCTAGGTTTAGAGGTTCTGAAGATACATGCATGCATTAACGACTGTATCCTCTACCGCGGTGAATACGAGAATTTAAATGAATGCCCTGTATGCACTGCATTGCGTTATAAGATCAGAGGCGATGACCCTGGTGACGATGTTGAGGGCGAGAAACCCAGGAAGAGGGTTCCCGCCAAGGTGATGTGGTATGCTCCTATAATACCACGGTTGAAACGTCTGTTCATGAACAAAAAGCATGCCAAGTCGTTGCGATGGCACAAAGAGGACCGTAAGTCCGACGGGGAGTTGAGACACCCCGCTGATGGAACGCAATGGAGAAAGATCGACAAAGTGTTCAAAGATTTTGCAGCTGACGCAAGGAACATAAGATTTGGTCTAAGTACTGATGGCATGAATCCTTTTGGCGAGCAGAGCTCCAGCCATAGCACCTGGCCCGTGACTCTATGCATCTACAACCTTCCTCCTTGGTTGTGCATGAAGCGGAAGTTCATTATGATGCCAGTGTTCATCCGAGGTCCAAAGCAACCCGGGAACGACATCGATGTGTACCTAAGGCCATTAGTTGATGAACTTTTACAGTTGTGGGCCAGACCTGGTGTACGTGTCTGGGATGAGCACAAAGGAGAGGAATTTGACCTACGAGCGTTGCTTTTTGTAACCATCAACGATTGGCCTGCTCTCAGTAACCTTTCGGGACAGACAAATAAGGGATACAATGCATGCACGCACTGCTTACATGAGACTGAAAGTGTACGTTTGGTTAATTGTAAGAAGAACGTGTACCTGGGTCATCGTCGATTTCTTCCCCGAAATCATAACGTAAGAAAGAAAGGCAAGCATTTCAACGGCAAGGCAGATCACCGGCCGAAGCCTGCGGAACGTACTGGTGCTGAGATATTTGATATGGTCAAGGATTTGAAAGTCATCTTTGGAAAGGGTCCTGGCGGACAATCAGTTCCGCGGGGAGTTGACGGGCACGCACCCATGTGGAAGAAGAAATCTATATTTTGGGAGCTAGAATATTGGAAAGTCCTAGATGTCCGCTCTGCAATCGACGTGATGCATGTTACGAAGAATATTTGCGTGAACCTGCTAAGCTTCTTGGGCGTGTATGGGAAGACAAATGATACAAAGGAAGCACGGCAGGACCAGCAACTTTTGAAAGACCCAGATGACCGGCATCCGGAATGGTTTCAAGGTCGTGCCAGCTACGCTCTTACCAAAGAAGAGAAGGTCATTTTTTTTGAATGCCTGAGCAGTATGAAGGTTCCGTCTGGCTTCTCGTCGAATATAAAGGGAATAATAAACATGGCGGAGAAAAAGTTCCAAAACCTAAAGTCTCACGACTGCCACGTGATTATGACGCAATTGCTTCCGATTGCTTTGAGGGGGCTCCTACCGGAAAATGTTCGAGTAGCCATTGTGAAGCTATGTGCATTCCTCAATGCAATCTCTCAGAAGGTAATCAATCCAGAAGATCTACCACGGTTACAGAACGATGTGGTCCAATGCCTTGTCAGTTTCAAGTTGGTGTTCCCACCATCCTTCTTCGATATTATGACGCACCTCCTGCTCCACCTAGTCGAAGAGATTTCCATTCTCGGTCCTGTATTTCTACACAATATGTTCCCCTTTGAGAGGTTCATGGGAGTATTAAAGAAATATGTTCGTAACCGTGCTAGGCCAGAAGGAAGCATCGTCAAGGGCTATGGAAATGAGGAGGTAATTGAGTTCTGTATTGACTATGTTCCTGACCTTAAGCCGATTGGTATTCCTCAATCGCGGCACGAGGGGAGACTAAGTGGAAAAGGCAAGATCGGAAGGAAATCCACGATATGTATGGACGGTCATTCTATGACTGAAGCACACCACACAGTTCTGCAAAATTCCAGCTTTGTGGCTCCGTACTTCGAGCAACACAAGAATATTTTACGCTCGAACAACCCGGGGAAGCCTGAATCCTGGATTAGAAAGGCCCACATGGAGACTTTCGGCAGTTGGTTGCGAAAACATTTAATGAATGACAATGATGTTGGAGATCAGCTGTACATGTTGGCCAAGAAACCATCTTCGACTATAACGATTTTCCAAGGGTACGAGATAAATGGGAATACATTTTACACCATCGCCCAAGATAAAAAGAGCACCAACCAAAACAGTGGTGTCCGCTTTGATGCAGCAACCGAGAATGGGCGAAAGGTCACATATTATGGTTACATAGAGGAGATATGGGAACTTGACTATGGACCCTCCTTTAAGGTCCCTTTGTTCCGGTGCAAATGGTTCAAGCTAACAGGAGGTGGGGTAAAGGTGGACGAGCAATACGGAATGACAATGGTGGATTTCAACAATCTTGGTTACCTTGACGAACCATTCGTCCTTGCCAAAGATGTCGCTCAGGTTTTTTATTTGAAGGACATGAGTAGCAAACCGAGGAAACGGAAAGATAAGAAAACGATCAGTACATCATGCGATGATCCAAAGCGCCACATTGTTCTTTCAGGGAAAAGAAACATCGTGGGAGTGGAGGACAAGACAGACATGTCAGAAGATTATAATATGTTTGGTGAAATTCCGCCCTTCAAAGTGAACACTGACCCAAGCATTAAGTTAAATGATGAGGATGCTTCATGGATATGGCACAGTCGTAAGCAAGCAGGGACACAAGGGAAGAATTGATGTGTAATAATTTATTGTACCAAACTTTGTATTTGGTCGATGAACTGAATGATGTATCAAACCTTTTGTCAAACCTTCAAGGGATTTTAAAATGAATTAGTTTTATTTTTCTGATTTTTTTGATATATAATTGTATTTTTAAGATTTTAAAATTAATTAGTTTTATTTTTCTGATTTTAAAAGGAAAAAGGAAGAAGAAGAAAGAAGGAAAAAGGAAGAAAAAAACAGAAGAAAAAAGGAAAAACAGAAGAAAAAAACAAACAGAAGAAAAACATAAGAAAAAAATAGAAGAAAAAAACAAACAGAAGAAAAAAGGAAAAAGGAAAAAAGGAAGAAAAAAAGAAGAAAAAACAAGAAAAAGGAAGAAACAAACAGAAGAAAAAAGGAAGAAAAAACAGAAGAAAAACAAGAATTTAAAATGAATTAGTTTTATTTTCTGATTTTTTTGATATATAATTGTATTTTTAAGATTTTAAAATGAATTAGAAACAAAATAATATAAACTTTAATAAAATATATAAGTACAAACAAAATAAAAAATATGCCTCCTACTGGGCCAGCACGACCTGAATACGACTAGAAACCCATCAATGGGCCAGGATTCAGGCCCGCAGAAGGCCCAGTAGGCCCACAAGCACATAGTGACAGAATAGGCCCGTAAGCCTGCATTTGAGAGGAGCTCGAAGTGGTGAGCGCAGCCGCGCTTATAAACCACTGTCGAAGCCTCTCGGCTAGCGAGGTGGGACTAAACATCCCACCGCACCGCGCCAGTTCCAGCACAACGCCTTTAGTCGCGGTTGGGGAGGCGGACCGTGACTAAAGGTTACCCTTTAGTCGCGGTTGTTGTCCCCAACCGCGACTAAAGGGTCTTTCTGCGCGGGAACGTAGGCGGCGCCAAAACCCTTTAGTCACGGTTGGGGAGGCGGACCGCGACTAAAGGTACCCTTTAGTCGCGGTTGGTGTGGCCAACCGCGACTAAAGGGTACCTTTAGTCGCGTTCCGCCTCCCCAACCGGGACTAAAGGTGCGTCTATAAATACTGCACTTAGCAGTTTCGCCACTTCCCATTCTCCTCTCTCTCGACGCCGAAGCCCTGCCCCGACGCCGATCGACGCCGACGCCGACGCCGAAGCCCTGCCCCGACGCCGACGCCGAAGCCCTGCCCCGACGCCGACGCCGAAGCCCTGCGCGCCGCCGCCCCCGTCCCCAGTGAGCGCCGCCGCCGCCCGTGCCCTGCCCTTGCCCGCCGCCCGCCGCCCGACGCCCTGCCGCCCGCCGCCCGCCGCCCGCTGGCCCTGCCTGCCGTCCTCCGCGCGCCGGCAGAAGAAGAAGAAGGAAGAAGAAAAAGGAAGAAGAAGAAGAAAGAAAAAGGAAGAAGGAAGAAGAAGAAAGAAGAAAAAAAAGGAAAACAAAAGAAAAACAAACAGAAGAAAAAAACAAAAGAAAACAAAAAAACAGAAGAAAAACAAAGGAAGAAGAAAAAAACAAAAGAAAACAAAAAAACAAACAGAAGAAAAAAAACAAAAAAAGGAAAACACAAGAAAAAAGAAAAAGGAAAAAGAAAGAAAAAAGAAAACAAAAGAAAACACAAGAAAAACAAACAGAAGAAAAAAACAGAAGAAAAAAGGAAAAAGGAAAAAAGGAAGAAAAAAACAGAAGAAAAACAAAGGAAGAAGAAAAAAAGAAAGAAGAAAAAAAGGAAGAAGAAAAAAAGAAAGAAGAAAAAAAAGGAAGAAGAAAAAAAGAAAGAAGAAAAACAAAGGAGGAAGAAAAAAAAGGAAGAAGAAAAACAAAGGAAGAAGAAAAAAAGGAAGAAGAAAAACAAAGGAGGAAGAAAAAAAGGAAGAAGAAAAAAGGAAGAAGAAAAACAAAGGAAGAAGAAAAACAAAGGAAGGAGAAAAAAGAAAGAAGAAAAAAAAAGGAAGAAAGAAAAAAGAAAGAAGAAAAACAAAGGAGGAAGAAAAAAAAAGGAAGAAGAAAAACAAAGGAAGAAGAAAAACAAAGGAAGAAGAAAAACAAAGGAAGAAGAAAAAAAGAAAGAAGAAAAACAAAGGAGGAAGAAAAACAAAGGAAGAAGAAAAAAAGAAAGAAGAAAGAAAGAAGAAAAAGGAAGAAGAAAAAAAGAAAGAAGAAAGAAAGAAGAAAGAAAAAGGAAGAAGAAAAAAAGAAGAAAGAAAAAGGAAGAAGAAAAAAAATGAAAACCAAATGAAAACCAAAAGAAAGAAGAAAGAAAAAGGAAGAAGAAAAAAATGAAAACCAAATGAAAACCAAAAGAAAGAAGAAAGAAAAAGGAAGAAGAAGAAAGAAAGAAGAAAGGAAGAAGAAGAAAGAAAGAAAAAAGAAAAAGGAAGAAGAAGAAAGAAAGAAGAAAGAGGAAGAAGAAAGGAAGAAGAAGAATTTTTACTTAAAGAATCTTATTTTTTAATTCCTCCTCCTGTATGTCCCCTTAATCTTATTTTTTAATTCCTTTATACTTAAAGAATTTTTACTACATGCAGGAGTGAAATATGGCGGACGATAGAGCCGAGCCGCTTAGGGATCCGGAGGCTGAACGTTATCTAATGGGCATCATCAACAACGAGATTCCTTATGTGCCGGGCTCAGAATATGAGCAAGAAGAGGATGTAGTCTCTTCTTTTCTAAACCTTGAAGGTGGAACAGAGATTGTCGATGATCAAGAAGGTGAAGGAACGGACATTGTCGACGGAGGTCAACCGTCAACAAACGACGATCTCGAATTGCAAGTAGCAACTGCCTCCGGCGAGGTATATATATATACATTGAGCTTCTCGTGATACAAACTTACTGAAATGTGAATACATATGTATTAACGCGCGCGACTCTCTTTCTTTTTTTAGCCCTCCGGATCGAGTACGACAAAGCGTGGCAAATCCAAGGCGATGAAAACAGGAGAAACATATGCCATTGAGTTTGTCAGTGAAACCGGCAAGCCCCTACAGCACACCTCAAAGTTTATCAACCAATGCGGAGTCGTTGTTAGAGACAACGTCCCGATCACCGTCCAGGAATGGAAGGAGCCAAAGAAGGCATGTATTGGTTTCAGTTTTGTCGACAAGAGAACGAAAAAGGATTGCTGGAGAAAGCTTATGGAACATTTCATTCTACCTCCGGAATACAACAATGTCGATGAATTCGGTAACGAGGTTCCGGGTGGACGTCAGAGGAGGAGGCTAGTTAAAGAGTTCGCTCTTCAGAAGATGGGCGAAGCATTCCGGAACTTCAAGAAAAATTTAACCCGTGACTATGTCAACAAGGGCAAGACTCCGGATTTCAATGGACAACATGAGAAACTGAAAGATGATTGGCCAGAATTTGTGAGGCAAAAGCAATCGGAGTATTTCAAGGAAATATCAAAAAAAAATAAGGATAATGCGAGTAAGAAAAAGTTCCATCATATTATGGGGCCAGGAGGATACCGCCTTTCGGAGCCTAGGTGGCAGAAGATGGAGGAGGACCTGAGGGTGCGTGGAATCCCTCTAGGTACAGAGGGATGGGACCCAAGGGCCAAAAGCTGGTGGTACGGGCATGGGGGATCGCTAGACCCGGAGACAGGGGTGTGTGTTCACCGGCAGAGACAGTTTGCTCCCACCCAAGCCCTTATTGACGCAATGACCCAAGCTCAAGAGGGCTTGATCAAGTTCAACAGAGAGAAAGACGCACTGACAATAGCCCTCAGGAATGATGAACACGGAGGACGTGTACGAGGCAAAGGCAAAGTTCCGTGGAAAGTAGGGTTTTCCCAGGACAATGACCCGTACTGTTACAGAAGCCGTAAGAGAAAGACGGACCGGGATGCAGATCTTATGACGAAGTTTGCATCGGAACTCCATGAGTTGAAGCAGACCGTGCATGAACTAGTAAAAGAAAAATCGGCTGCAGGGCCGCATGAAGATCATGAAGCGGATCGCGGAAGCCAGCAGCGGAGAAGCAGCGTGGCTTCCACGGATGCCCCGCCTGGTGCTAGTGCACCGATGATCGAGATTCGTGCTCCGGAGCCTCACTACCCCGTGGATGATGTAAAGGAGATGAAAGAATGTGATCTGCATTATCCCGTGGGGAACGTTTCCACGAAGGTAGCTAGCGGCAGTGCTTTACCCTGTACACCTGGAGCACTCCACCACAACAACCCCATTGCATATGGCTATGCTCGTGTCACGGTGGAAGACATAGTCCAAGGGTTTGAGGACCTGGAGATCGACAAACCTACACCCGAAGGGGAGAGCAGACTTGGAGATGTCAAGCGCCAGTTCATTCTATGGAAAAAGAAGTACATAGTGTTTCCAGGCGAGGCGCCAAGGCTAGCAAGTCCACCCCCCTCCGATGGTGGTGGTGGTGGTTGTAGGAGATATGCCCTAGAGGCAATAATAAATGATATTATTTATCTCCGAGTTCATAATTATGTTTATGTTCCATGCTATAACTGCTATGGTTCTCGAGTCTGCAATAACCACGAGGCTCGGAGGAAGACTCATATGCACGTGTGGAATAATAAACGGTAAAATGTATTCCTAGTCTGGCCTCTAAGACTAGCTCAAGTGTTGCATGATGGTTATGTTTTCCTGATCATGGGCATGTCTATGTCAGCAACCTTGAGGGCATAATGTTAAGAGAACATTTGTGTTGAATCGACCCGGCATGATGTTATGCTATGAGATTCATTCGTCACATGTTTATTGGTACATAACACAGAGATGGTTAACGTTTGCATGATTCCTTAGACCATGAGAGTATCGAGTTTCTTCATGCTTGCTTCATGAACTTTGGGGTTTGTTAAACGTCATCCGTAATTGGGTGGCTATTACGGCGGCTTACGGGTTCATGGAAAAGTGTGTCAAGTAACTTGATAGCTCAAGATTGGGATTTGCTCCTCCGACGATGGAGAGATATCTCTGGGCCCTCTCGGTGTTACGGTATCCATCATCGTCTGGCCAGACACTTTGTGATTTGATCACGGGGATGCCGGAACACGATAACGAGAAAAGAGAACAATACCGGTAACGAGGTAACTAGCATAGTGGACAAGTTGTTGATCCACGGGAATGCCAACATGTCTCACCTCAGGTATTTGTAACATATCGCAAAGCAACAGGAATAGCACACGGCAACTGGAGGTTCACTCGAATATTTATTCGTGTGGGTATAGGGGTCAATATGGGTGTCCACGGCTCCGATGTTGATCATTGATCGGAAGGGGTTCCGGGTCATGTCTATACTTCACCGAACCTATAGGGTCACACACTTAAGGGTCATCTATCTGCTGAATACTAGACAGGGAGTCTGAGAGAAAATCACCGAAAAAGTTTCGGACACCGAAAAGTTTCGGACAGCGGAATCGTACCGCAGAGAGAGGTCATCGGATAAGTTTCGATGATACCGAAAAGTTGTTTCGGGATACACCATTAAGTCAAATTGGTTTCGGCACATGCCTGATAATTCTTGGAGGATGCCAGAATCATTCTGGAAGCTTTTTGGAATTTTCTGAGATAAAAACCGGAAATGTTCTGGAGCTGCCGGAGCCACATCAGATGCGTTTCGCAGATGAAAATCACTAAAACCGGAATTGTTTCGGAACGCGTTGAAAATCATTTTAGTGGGTACTGGAAATGTTCTTAGCCCACATAAATATTTTCAGTTCGATCAGACGCTGAAAAATGTCGTCGTGAATAGTGAAAATCAGCTTTATGGTTACTTTATGGAAAGCCACCTTTTGGGGCTTTGCTCCAAAAGATCTTGGGGATGACATGGCTGGATAGGAGCCATTTTTTGGGCCCCTCATGAGGGTGTGGCCGGCCACATGGGGTATCCCCCCTTGGGGACCCTCTTGTTCCTTGGTTTCACTCCTAGGTCATTGTGGAAGGACTTCATTCATGTGCATTTTGGGTTTTTTGTGAAACTACCCTACCCCCTTGGGATTTCCTATAAATAGAGGTGGAGGGGCAGCCCTCCACACTCATCCCTTGCTCTCATACACATGCCATGCATTATCTGGCTTCTTCTCTCCCTCCCACGAAAAGAGTTTCGTAGAGCCGTAAGGCTGTCTGGGTTCCGGCAGGAACTAGTTCTGGACGGCGAAGCCCTGCCGGATAGATGACACCGTATGTGTGCAACTCTGTAGAGAGATCGTAGTTTCGGTCTTAGTTCGTGAGTGCCTCCCGAAGGGCTGTCCGTGTGACCGTCCGAGTTTCGAAGGTCCTCCCGAAGGGCTGTCCGAGTGACCGTTCGAGTTTCGAAGGTCCTCCCGAAGGGCTGTCCGCGACACCGTCCGGGGGGCTGTTCGACCGCCTCCTTGAGGGCTGTCTGAGGAGCAGATGAGGGTATACATCCTCGCGGTTGGGAGGTTGTAAATCCTAGCTGCGGGGATCTGCACCGCCGATCGTCATCGACTCTACTTCCCGCTGCACTACGAGTCGGTAACGAAAAAGATCAAACCATGTATGCAGTCTCCATAGTGGTCCTGGGCTGGTGCGTAGGTCGGAAATTTTTTGTTTTCTGCTGCGTTCCCCTACAGTGGCATCAAGAGCCGTGCTATGCGTAGATGCAGGTTTCGATCTAGAATACATGGAGATGTATGCGTATTGCATAATATAATTAGGTAGTAGATGAGATCTATTGCTGAAAATTATTTATGCGGGTGACAGATGAAATCTGTTACCCGAGGTTCTTGTTGCTTCCCTAGAATTTGCGTTTGCTCAATCTCGAGACAGCATGGTGGAATTTGACAAAGTTCTGGCAATCCGTGATCCTGATTGATCATGGAAGTGCTATCAGTTCTTTGGGTTCTGCCGTAGTCAAAAGAAAGATGAAATTCGCAGATGAAAGGGCATTGCAGATATTATCTGCATGGGGGTCATGCGTATGACGAAGTTTAGTATGGGGCTCGAGATTTAATTATCTCGTGTTTCATACACCCCGAGATGTTAATGTAGCAACTTGAATAATCATACTTGATGATAAAACGTTGGTAGCTGCGGTTTAAGTCAAAACCTTAGAAGCCACGTAAAATAAAATTTTGCATAAACCTATTAGAGGCGTCTAACTTGGTTTTGCAGGATGTGCATGTGATGTGGTATAGCAGTGCTCATACTAATTCGATTATGTATGAGATGACTATATGATGTAATTTGATTAACATGACCTGCGTGTCATGATTCGGCATGATGGCTGGAGCCATATGATTGCACTTTAATGACCTGCGTGTCAACCTTGTTGTAATGCATTATTTTGTTAGCTATAGAGATAGCAATATTATCTGGTGCATCAACAAGGTGGTGGCAATCTTCGCGAAGGTGAACACCGACGCGAATGCCGAAGACGAAGAAATGAAATACTTCTCCGTCAGAAAGGGCTATACCATATCATGCTATTATGAAAGTCCGTGGAGATGTAATCAAACCATTTATGACATGGTAAGGTCAAAGATGACATAAATAAATTTGCCATTATCCCTTTTAAAGTGATGCTTTAGAGACTGCGGCTTTTACACTGAAAAGAGTTACATCGGGTCTGTTGAAATGAAGCCATGGTATGGTACGCCCAACCATGTTATATCTTTTCTTAACATTTGGAATATGGGGCTTGTGTAAAAGGTTACAAACCTATTCCAAATCAGACAAGTGCTACTTTGTAGGTTATACCAAAATGTTGGGTATTCCTCCCTCACTATACCGAGGCAAATAGTTTTGCCGCGAAATGGTGTGCTTTTAAAGAGAATGGTTCTTTCAAAAAGGTGAGTGGGAGAATAGTGCAACTCGACGAGATAAACAGTATCTAAGTCATCAGATCAAAGGAAAGAGACCTTGGAAGTAATTCCAGACTTTCCTACTGCGACTGATACGGAAGTCTCTACAATAAAATGTATGAACTTCGGTCGAACTTGCAGCTGCACCACGTAGGCAAGGCTCGTGCAAACCTCTCAGGTGCGCAAACGAGATATTGTTGTTAGACAACATTATACCTACGATACACAAGGAAGCGTTGATGGGCCCTGACTCCGGAATTGGCTAAATGCCAATACAACCCAAGTTGGTTTCCATATAAGTGATTCAAGATTAAAACCTTGATACACCTTTCGGAAGACTTAGAGTCTAACGAATATTTATGGAACTTAAAACTGATATGGATAAAAATGTTTTATCCATAAAGCTCGACTTGTTGAAATAACAAGTTCAAGAGTTGACTACGATGAGGTTGTTTTCATCGTAGCGATGCTTAAAGTCGGTTCGGGTTGAACTAGCAATTAATACATATTTCAATCATGAGATATGAAACATGGATGATAAAAGGATTTCCATCTGATGGAAATGAAAGCTAGGACTTGTATATGATACAGTCCAAAGTAACTTGTCGATCCAGAGGATGCTAGTAGGTATGCAAACTTCAGAGTTCCAGCAATGGACAGAAGAGAGCAAAATGGAGTTGGAATCTTCGTGTTTTGATGAAATGGTCAAAGGGGTTTTGACTTCATCAATGGGTAACGAAGATGCTTGTAATTCAAGAAAGTAAGTGGGAGCGTAATAATATTTCTAAAAACCTTATGTGCTTGGCACATTGGTAATTGGAAATAAATTTCTTGACACGAATTAGGACTTCATTTGAAAATAGTTTTTCGATGAAGTGCTTAGGCTAAATAGCCTCAATATTAGGCATGATGATCTATGGAGATAGATTTACCTAATGGGGCTAAGCAATGAATACATATTGACAAGATGCTAAAACCTTTTAGCATTTAAAACGCCAAGGAGTGATTCTTGCCAAAGTCACATGGAAGGAGTTTTTGCAAGACTCAGTGTCCCAAAACACTGATGAGTAAAATACATGATGCAGATTCCACACACTTTTGTGGTTGGATTAATCATGTATTCCATGGTATGTAGAACAACCAGATATGTCCGATACTCCCAAGGTGTTGCGAGTATGGATACTAAAGTGATCAAAGTACTGATCGTGGGACAACAGTGAAAGATGTCATTGAGTACTAGAGTAAGTACTGATGATATGTTTTCTTGCAAGCGGAGATCATGAAGAGTTCGTTGTAAAATGTTACATCGATAGTCTTCATCTTTTCACCGTGCGATTTTCGATTTAAGTTAAGGGTTTTGTGTAACACACAATGTGGTGGCACAGTTAGTTGGAACTTGTTCAAACTAGTTACTGTGGCGAATTCTATAACAAGGGCTAAGTATGTTGACGCTTTAGAAGCGACAAAGAAGATGTTGAATCATATAGTTCATTCATGAACTTAGTATAGTTCCAAGATGGCTTTTGACAATGGGACACTACTGCAGGTAGTTGCTCCATAACTCAGTCTGAGGAATCCAGGTTCGACCTGTGATTCACATACATACAAAGCCAAGTCCACACAAAATATGAATTTTTGTGAAAACGTGAAAACGCGAGGACATGCAAAGATACACACGGAACTGAAGTCGTCAGATCCGTTGGACATCAGGCTATACCACAAGCGAAGCATATTTACACCGGTGTGCCACAGGTGTAAAGTGCATTAGCATTAACTAGATTATTGACTCTAGTGCAAGTGGGAGTCTGTAGGAGATATGCCCTAGAGGCAATAATAAATGATATTATTTATCTCCGAGTTCATAATTATGTTTATGTTCCATGCTATAACTGCTATGGTTCTCGAGTCTGCAATAACCACGAGGCTCGGAGGAAGACTCATATGCACGTGTGGAATAATAAACGGTAAAATGTATTCCTAGTCTGGCCTCTAAGACTAGCTCAAGTGTTGCATGATGGTTATGTTTTCCTGATCATGGGCATGTCTATGTCAGCAACCTTGAGGGCATAATGTTAAGAGAACATTTGTGTTGAATCGACCCGGCATGATGTTATGCTATGAGATTCATTCGTCACATGTTTATTGGTACATAACACAGAGATGGTTAACGTTTGCATGATTCCTTAGACCATGAGAGTATCGAGTTTCTTCATGCTTGCTTCATGAACTTTGGGGTTTGTTAAACGTCATCCGTAATTGGGTGGCTATTACGGCGGCTTACGGGTTCATGGAAAAGTGTGTCAAGTAACTTGATAGCTCAAGATTGGGATTTGATCCTCCGACGATGGAGAGATATCTCTGGGCCCTCTCGGTGTTACGGTATCCATCATCGTCTGGCCAGACACTTTGTGATTTGATCACGGGGATGCCGGAACACGATAACGAGAAAAGAGAACAATACCGGTAACGAGGTAACTAGCATAGTGGACAAGTTGTTGATCCACGGGAATGCCAACATGTCTCACCTCGGGTATTTGTAACATATCGCGAAGCAACAGGAATAGCACACGGCAACTGGAGGTTCACTCGAATATTTATTCGTGTGGGTATAGGGGTCAATATGGGTGTCCACGGCTCCGATGTTGATCATTGATCGGAAGGGGTTCCGGGTCATGTCTATACTTCACCGAACCTATAGGGTCACACACTTAAGGGTCATCTATCTGCTGAATACTAGACAGGGAGTCTGAGAGAAAATCACCGAAAAAGTTTCGGACACCGAAAAGTTTCGCACAGCGGAATCGTACCGCAGAGAGAGGTCATCGGATAAGTTTCGATGATACCGAAAAGTTGTTTCGGGATACACCATTAAGTCAAATTGGTTTCGGCACATGCCTGATAATTCTTGGAGGATGCCAGAATCATTCTGGAAGCTTTTTGGAATTTTCTGAGATAAAAACCGGAAATGTTCTGGAGCTGCCGGAGCCACATCAGATGCGTTTCGCAGATGAAAATCACTAAAACCGGAATTGTTTCGGAACGCGTTGAAAATCATTTTAGTGGGTACTGGAAATGTTCTTAGCCCACATAAATATTTTCAGTTCGATCAGACGCTGAAAAATGTCGTCGTGAATAGTGAAAATCAGCTTTATGGTTACTTTATGGAAAGCCACCTTTTGGGGCTTTGCTCCAAAAGATCTTGGGGATGACATGGATGGATAGGAGCCATTTTTTGGGCCCCTCATGAGGGTGTGGCCGGCCACATGGGGTATCCCCCCTTGGGGACCCTCTTGTTCCTTGGTTTCACTCCTAGGTCATTGTGGAAGGACTTCATTCATGTGCATTTTGGGTTTTTTGTGAAACTACCCTACCCCCTTGGGATTTCCTATAAATAGAGGTGGAGGGGCAGCCCTCCACACTCATCCCTTGCTCTCATACACATGCCATGCATTATCTGGCTTCTTCTCTCCCTCCCACGAAAAGAGTTTCGTAGAGCCGTAAGGCTGTCTGGGTTCCGGCAGGAACTAGTTCTGGACGGCGAAGCCCTGCCGGATAGATGACACCGTATGTGTGCAACTCTGTAGAGAGATCGTAGTTTCGGTCTTAGTTCGTGAGTGCCTCCCGAAGGGCTGTCCGTGTGACCGTCCGAGTTTCGAAGGTCCTCCCGAAGGGCTGTCCGAGTGACCGTTCGAGTTTCGAAGGTCCTCCCGAAGGGCTGTCCGCGACACCGTCCGGGGGCTGTTCGACCGCCTCCTGGAGGGCTGTCTGAGGAGCAGATGAGGGTATACATCCTCGCGGTTGGGAGGTTGTAAATCCTAGCTGCGGGGATCTGCACCGCCGATCGTCATCGACTCTACTTCCCGCTGCACTACGAGTCGGTAACGAAAAAGATCAAACCATGTATGCAGTCTCCATAGTGGTCCTGGGCTGGTGCGTAGGTCGGAAAATTTTTGTTTTCTGCTGCGTTCCCCTACAGTGGTGGTGGCGGTGGTGGCGGTGGTGGTGGTCGTGGTGGTTCACCTACACCTCCTTCACGCCATTCGACGCCGTCCCTTGATCCACAACCTCCGGCGGGTACGACGCCCCCCAATCCTCCTCCGGCGGGTACGACGCCCCCCAATCCACCTCCGGCGAAGAAGCAGAAGCAGGCGGACAGCAAGGAAACCCGCTCCTGGACTATTAACCCGGACCCTTATGTACCTAAGACCACAAGGGTACCGGAGCCATCACTGAAGCCTCTCCTCCCAAGGCCTGGGGAACTTAGTGAAGCTGAAACCAAATTGGCCGCGTCTGCTGATTATGAGAAATGGAAGGCGGATATGAAGGCGATAAAAGAGCCTGAGCCCAAGCAAGTATTCACTAAGAAGCAAAAGAAGTGGGCTAAGGATTTTTTGACGACACCGTCCCAAGCCGAGCTGAATATGCCTGACGACTATGGACATGAACTTCGTAGGCAAGCAAAAATATTGAAGGAGGAGAAAGAAGAAAGTAAAATAAGCGGGAAACAAGTTGACCAGCTCGGGATGCAGAAGAAACAATCGATCCCCCCGCTCATAGTGAAAGCCGGTCCGGAAGAGGACCCCGAGATCATAGCAGCTGCGGCAGCACTTGGATTGACTGTAGCGAGTGCCATGAAACAAGCGTCCGAGATGGGTTTGACTCTTCGTGCCTTCTTAGGCCTTGAGGATGCGCCAGTATGTGAGATAGCATTACAATATGTGCGGAATGGGCCTCTCGTCGAGCCTGCGCGGGAGAAGAGTCTACCGCCACAAATGCGAAATCTGCTACGTTGGTACAAGCAATTCATAACATGGGCCGACAAAGAATATATTTATGCGGATGTTACAGAGGAGCATCACACCAAACGGTACTCTGTACAAGTTCATATGAGTGAATTGTTCCAGCTGTTCAATCTGCGCGACCTCGACAAATCTATGCTGAGTTGCTACGTTCTGTAAGTGATTTATTTCTACCTCATCTCGTTCTTCATTGCCTGCACTATATATATATATATATTGTCCTAACTATATTGTTGCGTACGCTATTATGCAGATTGAAGATTTGGGAATAAAAATAAGAAACATCCATGATGTTGGGTTCATTGACCCACATATCGTTAATGGACATGTGTTACAATATCACCCCGAAGACGTGGAGAAAGACTTGTACAAGTTTCTTAGAAAGCATCAACTCAAAAGTCATATTCTATTTCCTTACCATTTTGGGTGAGTGTTTCTCTCTTGTGCCCATTCTCTTTTGTTTACTCCATGCATGGTATGTCTAATCGATGAGTTATGCATGACTGTGCATGTAACGTGTCCGCAGGTTCCACTGGATTCTGCTAAATATTGAACTTCACACCTCCAGAGTTCTAATCATGGACTCTATGGATTCGGATCCAAAGCGTTGGGCCGACATGAGAAAAATGCTGCAAAAGTAATTATTTTCAATCATTTGAGCTCTATATCGATCGGTCTCTTTCGTTCATTTCCTAATATCAAGTAACTAATAACTCCCTTGTTCATTTAATTTTCTTTGCCCTGTAGGGTTTGGAGACGGTTCTCAGAAGAAATTGTCGCTGAATTCAAACATGAGCTAGATTTCAGAAGGTTAGTTAATGTGGATAAGCAGCCACCGGGGACCAATCTATGTGGATACTATGTTTGTGAGAACATCCGGAGACTAACCTCTGAGCGGAAGGCATCGGATAGCGTGCGGAACGCGACGGATAACTTGCGGAGGAGGCTTAGTCCAGAAGCTCGCTTCCGACCAATTCAAGATGAATTAGCAGGATTTTTCTTGAGGGAAGTCATCAATCCTAAAGGACAACACTATACCGAGGACGCAGACATTTATATGCATACCCGAGATTGAAACTTGTTCGAAGTTGTATATGGTCCTCCATCCTAATTGTGTATGGAAACTTGTTCGAAGTTGTATATGGTCACCCGAGATTGAATATATATTATATATTCCTCTTGAATTCTTCTTGTTTGAAATTTCATATGCATGTATATAGTATCGTAGAATATGGGTACTGAAACTTCATCAAAATTAAAACAAAACACAAAATAAAATATAAAAGAAATAAAACACTACAAATTAAAAAGAAACCAGGTTTAGGGGGGCTAAAACCCTAAACCTGCGGACGAGGCCTTTAGTCCCGGTTAGCCACGAGAACCGGGACTAAAGGTCCTCCGCCATGACGGACCCCTGGCGGCCACGTGGACGGGCCTTTAGTCCCGGTCAGCCACGAGAACCGGGACTAAAGCCTTTAGTCGCGGTTCGTAAGTGGCGCGACTAAAGGGGGGGGGGGGGTCTTTAGTCGCGCATATTTAGTCCCGGTTGCACAGCCGGGACTAAAGGCTGTTGCGAACCGGGACTAAAGGGCTTTTTTCTACCAGTGATGGGTATGTTTGTTCGTGTCTTGCGTAATAATTAAGAAGGTGTGGCAATGCACTGTACTTGGGGCTGTTCGGGGGATCCCTTTTTAGGAGTAATTGTTTAGATTGCTTACCACATGTGTCACGTGGTTGTTCGGAGGATCCTGGTGGTGGGTTCCTCGCGGGGCTGCTAGCATTGCATTAGGGCTTCATGCCTCCTCCCAAGATGTGTGTCGCTGGGGTTGTTCTGCTCACCAATATCCTGTGCCGCAACCCTGCCTCCGCCTCCTCTTGACCTTCCCTCGCCAGCTTGCTTCAACGGATCTCTCCTATCGGCAAGCGCTGATGGGACGGGATGGCGAGTGTTATGGGAAGAGCCCACGGGACTGGCTGGAGCCAGATGCATCAGATCGCCGGCACGAGTGGGATCTCCGGAAACAACTCTCCCGTGGCCATGGGGATGGATCGTGGCTGAGCTCTGGTTCGCGACACCACCGCGATTCGTCTCCTGCGCGCTCTCTAACACTAGCTACACAACACCGCCCGCAAAAATAAACTACACAAAACTAGTCTCTATCAAAGAAAAAAAAAAGAACTACACAACCCACAACGAGGCCCGAGAACTATTTTACGCCAGATCTGTCCACTTTTCGACGAGGGGACTGGATGGTGGTGATTCATCACGTTTGGACGCCCAGGGATGGTGAAGACACTACCTCCTGTGCCGGCTAGTCTCCTCGTCGGGATGACCACTTTCTTTGCTCTAGGCGCTTGATTGCGGATGAGGACTCTGATCACTCCAAGCCATGCTCCTTGTTTCACTTGTTGTTTGCTTGGTGTAATTTGTGTTGTGCTGCTGTCATGCAGCATCATGTATCCTGCCCGCTTCCTTTCCTTTTCCTTTTTCTTATTTTTTTCCTTCTGTGTTGTGGGAGCTCCTAATCGGCGCTTCCAGCGCCAATTAGGAGACGGGGTGCTCACTACAGCATGAACTGGGCCGGCCTACGAAGGGGCACGGCACAAAATGCGTGAAAAGAATAAAAAAAATACGCTCCCACAGAGCATCGATCTCGCACCCTACACTACCTATATGTCTTTGGCTAACCACTAGGGAGTTTCGTTGCACGTGACAAAATGCAGGGCTAACGATTTAAAAACTATCATAGCCGCTCATACATGATTTTCTTTAACAAAAACGAAACTTCATAGATTATAGAAAAAGTTCATAAACATGCAAAAAAAACATTACCCTATTCAAGAAAAGTTCAATGATTTTGAAAAAAAGATCATCAATTTTTTAAAATAGTTCAAAAAATATTTAAAATAGTTCATAAATTTTGAAAATTTTCACGAAACTGGAAAAAGTTCATCTAATTTCACAAACAATTTCATCCAATTTGAAAAAAAAATCATCCAGTTTGAAAAAAAAATCATTGAATTTAAAAAAAGATCATAAATTTTGAGAAAAAACCATGGAATTGAAAAAAGTTCATCGAATTTGAAAAAAAAAATCATCAAATTTTAAAATGAGTTCACTAAAATTTTAAAAATTATTGATTTTGAAAACAAAATGTCATCAAATTTGAAAATAAACATCATTGGTTTGAAAAAAGTTCACACATTTGGGAAAAGTAAAGAAATGAAAATCGATGAGGGAAGAAACCAGGAAGAAAAAAAAAGGAAAACTGAAAACGAAAGTGGAAAAAAGGAAAACGAAATAAAAGAAAAAAAGAGAAGAAAGGAATAAAAGAAAGAAAAAGTTGATGCTTAGCAGATTCCGCTCTGTGGCGGGGTGGTTATACGAATGAACCTCGACGAGTGAGGCCGCTCGTTTGTTGATTCCTAGCGAGTGCGGTTGTTTTTCGCGTATTGAAATAGAAAGCAACGGGCCGGCCCAGCACCGCAGGCGCCAGTTTGCGAAACGCATATAAACTGGCGGCTACAGCGCTAAATAGGAAACGCCGTGTGGTGCTCTACTGGTTTGCAAGGGCGTCACTAATTTCACACTGGGCCGCCGGCCTTCTTTCTAAAAAAAGATCTACCCACTTGTTGTGAAGCAGGCCCTTATGCTCCCATCCCGTTCCTCCGGCCACCGCCACCAGCTCTGGCGCAGGCGCCAACGATCTGCCGTATTCATTGCCGCCTTTATCCTCCTCCTCCGCCGCAGCCAGCACAACGAGCGGTGGAAGAAAAAAAATTACCGACGACTTGATCAGCTAATCGGCACGAGCGGCAGTACTACATGTACATGGTAAGCAGCGATTTCTTGCACACCTTCTACCTGGTCTTGTTAAACTTCAAACTGTTGTGAAATTTAAATATCTGATGTCATATGCTGATATGCATACGGCAGTACCTAATCCAATCACGCGTGGACACGCGCTAGTCAAGCAGGGGCGACCATTCTATGGGCAGGTAGCAATTTCTAAACGAGCGAATTTTTGCGCTTAAAACTAATTAAGGATGAGTGACTTCATCTTGTACCAATTATACTATATTGCAAAATATCGCGGTGTGTGTTGCCATACAGGTCCGGTCACCGTCAGACTAATAATTTTGTTGGAAGTCAAATTTCGTAACAGCAGACATTATTAGTTTACTACTGTAGCATGCCGAGTCTCGAACAATTTGAAATCATGGCAATAACCTTTTGGGATTTATTTTTTCTCCAGGTTTGTGGCGTACAAAGATGAAACACCACATGGTGTAGGATGCATTACTTGACTTGGCAAACCTCCAGGTAGCTTGTTCATTTTGCCATAGATGGGAGATTGTTTTTTTGGTTCTGCTGAAATGCCCAGATTTTTCGCCATTTCTTACTCACCTTGCGAGTCATTGTGAAACCCTCAATACATGGATCCTAGCTCCTCCGCCCCACCAAAGCTATAAACATTTAACTCATACTCCTTCCGTTCCAAATTACTGGTCGTGGTTTTAGTTCAAATTTGAACTAAAACCATGACGAGTAATTTGGAACGGAGGGAGTAGGATATTGTGTCCAAGTCCTGACAATGTGGTTGTGCTGCAATATTGTCCATTTTAAGAGTTCTTCAACTATATCATTAACACTCATGACGAAATTAAATTTAGGAATAAAGTAAAAGGAGAAAGAGAATGAGTCAAAAAAGAACCATATACATACGGAATTACAGATATAGGGGGGCCAAAGCATGCCCGAGTGACTCGTAAATTATTCTTTGGGTCTTTGTAAAAACACTGAAAATTCCATGAAAAATTGAAGAGCTACTACTATATTACACTTAATTATAGAAGCCATGCTATAAGATTATACATGGAGTCCTCGTCGCTTCCTCCCTGACACAGGGGTACCTTCAGGCGTATCCTGAACCCAGTCCGGAACAAAGTAAGAGGATGAATTATAAGGAGGAATCCTTGATTCCCAGGTCACTAAATTGAACTCCCCTTTTGGCCTAACACTGGGATCTTCTAGGATCTCCCCGAGTGTCACCTTTGGTAGTTCCTTCTTCCTTGGAACTGTAGCTGAGTAAGGTATCGCACGCAGTGGATTCAAAGCATAATCTGTTAAGTGAAGTGGATAACCTTGTTCCATATGTATTTTCAGATCCACACCATATATGGAGAGGTTCCTTTCAATCATTCTTCTGCTCTTAGTAAATAGGCAAAGCCAAAAGCGGACATTCAGGTTGTTCCTCAATACATTTGCAAATGTATTTACGATGAGAAGTGACTCTTCCATGTGCAACACCTTGGCATATTCTTGTGCTATTGGTACTAGACGTGGATGTTCTTTGGGGTTTGCACTTCCGAATGCCAGTGTCTTGAAGAGGTAAGAGAATTCCTCGTAAGACAGATTATTGAGAAAAATTGGCTTCACTGATCCAAGTCTGGCTGATCTTTGAAGTTTACTTATGATGATCACCTTACTACCAGTAGCCAACCTTTTGACAAATGAGTGGAATGTTCTCCAGTCATTGTCATCTACATTGGTAGCAAACTCAACAACTACCAACATTTCCCCTAAGATGGTACTTTCATGCTCAAGAATCTTCAAAAGGTTTTCTCCACTCAAGTGCAAAACTGAAGAGAAGCGCGATCGCACCCTCTCATCTCTACACACGTGAGCAACCAATGTTTTCTTACCTACTGTGCGACCAACTATGATTGGAAGAACAGCTGGTTCATCACCGGGTTGGTTCTGTTGCAACAAGAAGTTCAAGAGCGTTTGCCTTTCGGCATGGCGTCCAAACATGATGTTTTCGTAGTAAAGATGTGAATCATAAGGTCTACGCACCATGCGGTCACATCCACCCAAAAGCACAACAAACTCCATCATGTTATCTACAACACTTTGCATGCTTTCCAAGGCACCATCTAACTCAAGGTTCGCTACTTTGTCCTTTCTTGTGCATGCAATTGTGCGAGTACGCTTAAGAGGAATGGCGGAAGGCAGAACAGATGAGTTGCAAACCTCGCTGATGCCTTTGTCCTCCAGACTTTGGTACCTGAAGGTGTCAACAGCATGGTAGCCTTGGTACATGGCCTCTGAAAGTAACTGGAGCTGCATCACCATCCTGGAGTTCATGATGTATCTCCCATCTGCCTCTTCAACGACCATGTGTACTCTCATTAGGAGATTCTTCAACCTCTCCACCTTCTCCTCCAATCGGACATGGCTTGAGTAGGAGTACTTGTTTACCAGGAAGGAGATGAAGCGGCTAACAAATTCGCTTGCAACTGCAGATATGGCGACATCCATGTCAAGTTCACCGCAGTGTTGTAGGAGATTTATGATGGACGAAGTATATGAGGTTTGTGATGGAATTTGAGAGGGAAGCTGATCTCTCATGATATATTAGCTAGTGGTGAGCTGAAAGGACAAGCGATTAATTTAATTAGAATGACAAATTGGCCAACGCCAAGTTTAAGATGAGAAGTCAATCAATTATATGAATTCAAGGATAGCTTCAACATGCTTGAACTTTCAATGCGTCTAGTGTTTGACTATAGTTTTTTGAGTGCTTGACAACAATGCATGAGAAGGACATGCCAACTACCATGATGTGCCCTCTATGGCCGTTTCATGGAGTAGCTCTGCTCTTGTATCTTTTAAAGAGCAAGCTTATCTTGTGTTTCAGACGAAGGAATCAAAATCATGTGAACACAAAAAATTGACTGGTATTCGGTTTCACGTTAGTATTTCTTTTCCTTATCACTTTTGGTTCCGGTCTACCTAAAACCGACGTGATCACGGAGCCACTAAAATCATTTGTCACAGAGATAAATCTTGTCTTTTTGATTAGTAGTCTATAGGGAATATAAATTATGTATTTAAAACAAATATTACTAGGTTAAATACTAAATAAAGTTAAAATTAGAACTCATTATCAAACTTTGGCTATTTAATACAGTAAATTAGTTGGGCACATAGGGAGAAAATTATCTGGTGCACTTGTGCTTGGCCTTCAATATTCAGGTGCATAAACTGCTCTTGTAAAACATGCTATATATGCTTGCGCTAATAACATGCTGCTACACTTCCCTACCTGCACGTTTGCCCCTACACAGCCGCTACTGCTACCACTGCCGTCTCCGGTAGCTCGCTCGGTGTCCTCCGTCATCACTGCCGCATCGATACAATTCGACTGCACTCATCAGTGAGGTGTCCAAGAACAGCTTGCTGAAGAATAATACACTGCACCGTGGAGTCACAGGAGCGGCAGTAGTACATGAGCACCTTCTTGTACACCTTCCGAGTATTGTTATTAAAGTGCAAGCAGTTGTGAATTCTGAATATCTTATGCCATATACCCTGGTAACTAATTGCCATGATTGATCTTTCTATGGGCATGCAGCAGTCTCTGAAATGTATCAATGTTTATGAGCACCAATTTCTGAAACACACAGAGTTTTACAGTCCTAGTCCTTGCACCAGTTTCTTGTACACCTTCCGACTTGCTGTTGATTTATGTCCTTGCGTCCTTGCATAGCCTCATTTTGGCGATCAATCGATTCAGGGGTACCGGTGCCCCCGCGCCACTCCCTCCCCGGGGCGACACGGGCGGCGAAGCCCCCTAGCCTCTCCTCATCCCACTCATCCCATCCACCCGCTCGCCGCCGCCGGTGGCCTCCGGCAGGCAAAGCCTGCGCGGAGCCGGTGGCGGCGGGGCTCGTGCTCCTTGCCGGCTGCTCTTTTGATGGGGACATCTCGAGCGGCTGGTGACTGTCCAGAGTTTGTCTTCACGGCGGCGTCCTCGATTGTGGCAGCGGTGGTCGTTGGCGTGCGGCGCGGTGTCGCCACGATGGGAGCTCCGTCGTGGGCGTGTGGTCGTGATCTTGGCCGCTCGTGCGGGCCCGATCTGGGTCCTCGGGGCCGCGGCCGGCGCAGGTGGTGGGGGTGAGATTTGGGCTCGGACGCCGTGTCGTTCGCCGGATCTGGTATGGCGCGGTGCTGCGCCTCAGCACACGTGCTAGTGGTGGCACCGGCTGTAGGTATCGTGGTGGTGCCATGGCCGGTCAGGCAGCGGCGGACTGGATCCTTTTCGTCCTGTCCCCGGCACAGATGGCGGCGGACCGTGCACGACATGCTTGAAGGAGGCTCTTCGAACAGATCTGGGTGAAAACCTGCTCTCGGCTAGCTGCCAAGGCCGGCGGTGACGGCGTTGTCTGCGTCGTTCCCTTCTTAAAGGCATCGCCGTGGAGAAGTTCAAGGCCACTCTCTGCTACCTCTAGGGGAAACCCTAGATCAGTAGATCGGATGACGGCGTTGCTTGGTGTAGTTTTTCTTTTGGGGGCGTCATTCTTGGAGGTGTACACGGGCCGAGGGACCAGTGGAAGGCTTCTTTGGTGAAGCGGTACTTCATCTTACACATTGATGACGGCGGATCTCGATGGCATGGAGACTCGGCGTCTGGCGTCATGGTGGCATCTATGGCAGAGAGGCCTGGCACTGTCGGTGCGTTAGTGTCGCTCTGAAGACTGATTAGTGGAAGATGGTGGCGACGAAACATGAGGGTGCGCCGGACCAGTTTGCGCTCCAAACCCGGTATGTGGCTGGGTTGGGGCCTCCGGCTTTAGATGTTAGGTTTGGGTGCAATGTCCGTTTGGTATTAGGCTCAGACTATTGGCACACCTTCATCAAGTGGATAGGAGTAGTAACATATGTTGTTAAGATGATAGCTTCATACTACCTGATGTACTACTTTGTAAAGTTTTCATGAATAATTAAGAAAATGGCTGCATGCATCGCCCAGATGCAGAGGCCGGAGGTAATCCTCCTTTTTTTTAAACATAACCTCATTTTGGTTCTCAGTATATAAATGGATCCTAGGTCCTTCTCCCAGCCGACCATGTCCAAACATCATGACAGCTATAAACATCTAACCCATAGTATATTTTGTCAAGGTCCTGACAATATAGTTCTTTCGCATTGTTGCCCCTTGTAATAGTAGAAAAGTAGAGCTCTTCAACTATATATCTCATTAAAAATCAGATGAATTTTTTTTTTTGAGAAAAGATTGCTACATGTTCATAAGAAAATACGGTTACAACACCACACGTACACCCAAGCAAGACAAAGCAAGAAGAACATTTGTCCCGGTACAATTGCAAAAAAAGGACTCCAAAACAAAAAACAGAGCAAACAAGTCCTTGGAGGTCACTCCATACAGAAAAGCAACAATCCACCGCCGTCACCCATGATCAACGAAATATCGCCAGGGGGAAGGAGATGAAGATCCAATACACTCAAATCGGAAGGAGCACCATCGCGACCAGAGTCGCTTTGAGCTGAAGAACACATCCACCGCGAATGGCAGAACAATTTCTAATGTGGCATGTCGGCTGGGAGACACTCATGTGGCACCCTCCGGACTTCAACGCCGTTGTCTTCATTCGATGAAGTCGAAGAAGAGCAGTAAGACTTCATGCCGCCGCATCTGCCAACCGAGCACCAACACTACCCATCCTCTTGCTTAGGTCACCATTGCCCCTGATAAGAACAACAACCGTCAGCCCATACATGGAAAAACTAGCCTCGCCGACCTGACTGACCAGCGAGGGACACGAGCCATTGACCTGTCGGCGCCACCTAGGAGAGCACCACCGAGATGGGGGAAGTCGAGGCAAATTTATAAGACGGAGTGACGCCACGGCCACCATCGAAGCGCACCGCCATGAAAACTATTCCTAACCTATCTACAGCCGACGCCGAAGCACCGGAGATCTCCACACCTCCCTGCCGCCAGAGTAGCTGACGAAAGGAGGGATATCCCACGGGTTCGCTGCCGGCGGTTGAGCATGGGAAGCGGTTCTCCACCCTCTAACGGGAGATAAAACTGGGTCCTAGGGAAGAAACTGGGTAAAATATGCCTACTTTGGGCAGGTTGCATACTTAGGAATGGAAGTAACATATAGGGATTGAGAGACAAAACTGAACTCGGATATGCCATGGAAAATAAAAGAACGGTTACAGTTACAGAAGCCATGTTATAAGACCAAAGAGACAGGGGAGAGTGGTTTGGTGGAACTCGGGCTCCATGCCAGCTCTTATCCTTACCCTCCAACAATACTTTGAGATTTGTGCTAGCCAACTAACTTACTACATGGAAGTTTCTCTTTTGTGTTTCTCCCAAATGAAACAACATACGGACTTCAAACTTCACGGATCAACCGAACATTAGAACTTCAGTGTGAAACACTTTCTGATTTTTTGGTCCAACATAAACATACAAAATTAGATTTTGTTTTTCTGAGAAAAAATTTATTTGAAGTAGTTATGATGCATGAAAAAATCCAAAAAATTGTGCCCACATTTCAGTTAGAATATTTTATTGTCCTGCAAAGTTTTAAGTTTATATGTTGTTTTATTTAAGATAAAACAAAAAAGACAAAAGTTCTGCAAGGATCATGATGCGGAAAATGGGTGGCTATATTAGAGGTGCCATGGAGCCTGAGCTCCACTAGAACTTCCAGAAGAGACATGCCACGTTGTTTCTTCCCTGACAAGTACGCACCTTCCGACATATCCAGAACAACAAAGTGAACAAATCAAATATAGGGAGGAATCCTTCATTTCCATGACAGTAAACTGAACTCTTCTTTTGGCCTAACACTTGTATATACGAGGAGCTCCCTACGTGTCACTCATGGTAATTCCTTCATAACTGGATCTTTAGTTGTACAAGGTACCATGCGTAGTGGATGCAAAGCAAAATATGGTATGTACAATCTACACATTGTTCCATAAATACATTCAGGTGAATACCATATATGGAGATGTTCTTTTCGATCATTCTTCCGCTCTTGTGTAATAGGCAAACCTCATGTTGTTTCTCAGTACATATGCAAATGAATTTTTGAAGCCAAGTGACCCTCTAGTGCGCAACTCCTTGGCAAATTCTCCTGCTATTGGTTTTAGTTTGTAGTGTTCTGTCGGATTAATGTCAGTATCATGAAGAGGAACCATAAGCTTAACTAATCTAAATTTGGCTGATTTTTTAATATTACTTACGACAATCACCTTGCTACATCTAGCCAATCTTTTGACGGAACATTTCCTAACATTAGATGCATGATCCTTTACACAATCGGCGATATGTTTGTGTTTAGCCAAGTCATCAAGACCTCTACTATTCCAAAACTTGCCTCTCATGATGAACCATATTTTTTTTATTAAAGGCCTTTGCCCTCTTAGATGGGCGCCCTCTTTTCTTCGCTGAGTTAGATTTGTTCTTTCGTACCGACGCGACCAGCTCACATAGCATCATGTCACGTACAGTATCATCCAAGTCTACCTCAGTTGTGTCTTTAACCAGATGGGAGAGAAGCTTGCCTTCATTATTGGCATCAGCTTACTCATCCTCCTCATCTGACACAAGAGGGTCCACGAACTTCGACAACTTAGGAGCAACCGTAAGCCAGTCGAACTCCACTTGTTTAAGCACCCTAACAGAAAAATCTACTTCTTTCTCGTAACGTCTTAGTGAAACTCCAAGGCTAGTAATATTTGAAGATACTTTGGAATTATCAAAAGACAAAAAAGATTGACGAGAAGAGGTACCTTCAAAGTCGAGGTGCCCAGGAGCGGACTCAGCATGAGGAGTTGGCACAGGCGGAGGTACCTGTGCGCACGGCTTCGGCGCCACCGTCGCCGGCACCTACTTCACCTACCCGGCGGGGAGTGATCTTCTCCCCGTCCGTTAGGGCTGACCATGAGTCGGCCATGGCGGAGCTGCGAGCTTTGTCCTCTACGCCTTCGACGCCGGGAGGGGTGTCTGCATCCAGGGCACTTGCGGAGCCGGAGGATGACATGCAACTCTCACAGTCCTCTTCATCATCGCTGCGCCCGTCTACTCCAGCACTCGGGGCCACCGGAACTGCCAGTGTTGCCGGCCTCACTCCACCATCGCTGAGGCGCAGCGGTCGGCACACCATTGGTGCTGATGGTACAACAGCCACCGACAAGGACTCGCTGGTGAAGGCCATGCGTCGGACGGCGGCCCGCAACCTCGACTTTGAAGGTACCTCTTCTCGTCAATCTTTTTTGTCTTTTGATAATTCCAAAGTATCTTCAAATATTACTAGCCTTGGAGTTCACTAGGACGTAACGAGAAAGAAGTAGATTTTCCTGTTAGGGTGCTTAAACAAGTGGAGTTCGACCGGCTTACGGTTGCTCCTAAGTTGTCGAAGTTCATGGACCCTCTTGTGTCAGATGAGGAGGATGAGGAAGCTGATGCCAATAATGAAGGCAAGCTTCTCTCCCATCTGGTTAAAGACACAACTGAGGTAGACTTGGATGATATTGTACGTGACACGATGCTATGTGAGCTGGTCGCGTCGGTACGAACGAACAAATCTAACTCAGCGAAGAAAAGAGGGCAAAGGCCTCTAATAAAAAAATATGGTTCATCATGAGAGGCATGTTTTGAAATAGTAGAGGTCTTGGTGACTTGGCTAAACACAAACATATCGCCGATTGTGTAAAGGATCATGCATTGGACTTTGTGGCTATTACTGAGTCGGGTAAACGAGACTTCCCAACAGGTGATCTTGACCACTTTTCATGTGGTTACGATTATGAATGGCACGTCTTACCCCCGTCTGGGAGGTCCGGTGGAATCTTGCTAGGCATCCATTCCATGTACTTGGAACTTTTGTCCGCGTCAAAGGGGGAATATCATATCAAATTTCACCTTCGAAACAAGTCCGACAATTTCCTTTGGAGCCTGGTGGCTGTATATGGCGCCGCTCAGGACGAGTTTAAGTCTTCTTTTCTAAAGGAAATTGTTAATACCTGCCGAGAAAATCCCCATCCCATGTTAATCGGGGGGATTTCAGTATCCTTTGATATCAGCAGGAAGAAACAATGACCGGTTTGATACTAGGTGGCCTTTCCTATTCAATGCTGTTATTGACAGCCTTGATCTGCAGGAGCTCACTATGTCCGGTCGTCAGTATACCTGGGCCAATAACCGATCAGTTCCAACTTTTGAAAAACTTGACCGGGTGCTGGTTACCACCGACTGGGAATATAAATATCCCCTAGCCTCGGTACGGGCACTAGAAAGGATTGAGGCCTTATCAGATCACGCTCCATTGCTAACTGATTTTGGAGAAACACCTCCAAGTTCTAACCGTCATCAGTTTAAATTTGAATTGGGATGGCTCACTAGAGAGGGATTCCTGAACATGGTCAAGAAAGTGTGGGCACGTCAACCTCGCGGCAACACGCCCATTCAACGATGGAACAATCAAATTCGCGCCTTGCGCCGATTCCTTCGTGGATGGGCTAAACACACTGCTGGAATTTACAAAAAAGAAAAGTTGTGGCTTTCTACTTTAATCGATACCCTCGATAAAATTGCGGAGGTGAGGCCTCTTTCTGCTGCTGAGATTGAGCAAAAAAGCCATCTTAATGAGCAGATTGCACACTTGCTTCGTGAGGAAGAGATTAAATGGTACCAACATTGCAAGGCTGATTCGCTCGTTCAAGGTGATGATAATACGAAATACTTTCAAATGCTAGCCAATGGCAGACATAGAAAGAAACGTATCTTTGCTCTTGACCAGGAGGAAGGCCGTATTGAGGGGGAAGCACCGCTCAGAGACTTTATTACTAAATACTACAAAGAGCTTTTTGGCCCTTCCACTGAAATACATTTTGAGCTGGACGAGTCTATCACTCATGACATCCCTCAAGTTTCGGAAGCGGAAAATGAATTCTTAACCTCTCCATTTTTTGAAGAGGAAATTCGAACCGCGGTGTTTCAAATGGAACACAACAAGGCTCCGGGACCGGATGGTTTTCCGGCAAAGTTTTATCAATGCTTTTGGGACGTGATCAAGGCAGACTTGATTCAGTTGTTTAACCAACTACATACCGAAGACCTTGATATTTCCCGCTTAAACTTTGGGGAGATTATCCTACTTCCTAATATTAAGGAGGCCAGTCGTATTCAACAATATCGACCAATTTGCCTTCTCAATGTAAGCTTCAAAATCTTTACGAAGGTCGCAACTAACCGGTTGAACGGGGTGGCTGACCATGTCGTCAAGCCCACTCAAACAACATTCATGCAAGGACGCAACATACTAGATGGTGTGGTTGTGCTGCAAGAAACGGTACATGAGCTTCACCGCAAAAAGTTGAATGGAGTGATCTTTAAAATAGATTTCGAAAAAGCCTATGATAAAGTTAAATGGCCCTTTCTGTTGAAAACTTTACGCATGAAGGGGTTTTCACCAAAATGGTGTCGATGGGTTGAGAGTTTTGTTTCTGGAGGTAGTGCGGCCATCAAAGTTAACGACGAGGTTGGCAACTATTTTCAGACAAGGAAGGGGCTTCGCCAAGGGGACCCCGCATCACCCATTTTGTTTAACATTGTGGCTGACATGCGAGCTACCCTTGTTGAGCGGGCTAAGGTGGCCAGTCAGGTTAGCGGCGTCATTCCTCATTTGGTAGAAGAGGGTTTATCTATCCTACAATATGCGGATGACACGATACTTTTCTTGGATCATGATCTAGATAAAGCAAGAAATCTCAAGCTGCTTTTATGTGCATTTGAGGAACTTTCTAGCCTCAAGATTAATTTTCATAAGAGCGAACTTTTTTTGCTTCGGGGATGCTGCAGAATATGCACCTGAGTATGCTGACATCTTTGGATGCTAGCTCGGGCAGTTCCCGATTCGGTATCTGGGTATTCCCATACACTATCGGCGTTTAACTATCGCTGAGTGGAAGCACGTGGAAGAGAGACTTGAGAAACGGCTAGCCAGTTGGAATGCCAAACTCTTGTCATATGGGGGGCGGTTGATCTTGATCAATTCCGTCCTAAGCAACATGGTTTTATATATGTTGTCATTCTTCCATCTACCGAAAGGGGTTCTTCAGCGTCTTGATTACTTTAGATCTAGGTTTTTTTGGCAGTGCGATAATGAATCAAAGAAATATCGACTGGCTAGGTGGACTGTATTATGTTGACCTAAAAGTCAAGGGGGACTTGGAATTCAGGACCTTGAGATTAAAAATATTGCTCTTCTCAGCAAATGGGTTTATAAACTACTCACTGAGAATGGAGACTGGCAGGAAATCATTCATAATAAGTATGTGGAATCCAAAGTCATTTCTCAAGTCCTTTGGAAACCTGGTGACTCACATTTTTGGTCTGGTGTCATGAAGGCCAAGGAATTCTTTTTCCAATTTGGGATTTTCTCGGTTAGGGAAGGTTCCCAGGTTCGATTCTGGGAAGACACCTGGCTAGGGACCACACCACTCATGGTGCAATACCCGAGTTTGTATATGATTGTTAGACATAAATTTGTCACCATCAAACAAGTTTTGGGACAAGAAAACCCTGATATTTCTTTCCGTAGGGACCTATTAGGACCTCGCCCGGCAGCTTGGAATGAGCTACTCATACGTCTAGAGGTTATTCAGCTGTCAGATGAACCGGACATCTTTCGATGGAATTTGCATCAGAATGGCAAATTTACAGTCAAATCCATTTTATGATGCAATGGTTCATTGTGATGTTCCGGTTGATAACAGGAAATTGTGGAAGCTTAAAATCCCTCTAAGAGTGAAGATATTCCTCTGGTTCCTAAACAGAGGGGTCATCTTAACTAGAGATAACCTGGCACGACGCAACTGGCAAGGCACCAAGGCGTGTATCTTTTGCCAACATGACGAGTCTATTAAGCATTTATTTTTTGAGTGTAAGTTCGCTCGGGCGGTTTGGGCCATAGTTCAAGTAGCTTCAAATTTATACCAACCACGTAGTGCTCGTAACATGTTCGGCAATTGGTTGAGGGGTATTGATAAAAAGTTTTCTGCACATATTCTTGTGGGGGCGGCTGTCTTATGCTGGGCATTATGGCTTACCAGGAATGATATGGTTTGTAATAAAAAATGTGTTTCATCTCCTATGCAGGTTATTCATGTATGTACGCGATGGCTCTGTACTTGGTCTATCCTGCTGAGGCCGGAGGACAGGGACTTTTTTATGATGACGTCTACGCGGATGGAGCGTACAGCCAGGGAGGTTTTCTCCCCCCATGGATGGCGGTATGATCTCCGGATAGGATCTGCCACATCATAGGATGAACTTATTTATCTTTTTAAGTTGTAAAACATTTTTATTTTTTGGGTCGGTTGGACTTCTTGGCTGTGTGCATCGAATTATGCAGAGGCCGGGCATTCTTTAGATGCGATTGTATCACCTCGATATATCGATTCAATGAAATGTCCTTTATCGAAAAAGGTAAATTTGTGCATCATATAACTCAACATGGCTTTTCCCCATAATACTATCAGCTATAATTTCATATAAGCATATGAATATAGAAATGATGTTCTAAGATGCACACGGAAGACCATGTCAAAATTTTGAATAACTATGTAGTATGCAAATTTCGCAAAACAGTTAGAGAACTGCACAAGATAATATAAGCACATTTTTTCATATAGATGGCACGACAAGTCCACTTGATTAGCACCGAGCTCCATTAATTAGACCGAACTTGCACATTTGTGGCCTTCATATTTTCCTCTAGGAAGATTTTGCACATCACTGCTTCTCTTTTGCGTGCCTTGTGATAAATGCTGAAAAACTTCACCTAGGTTGGCATGTTATGCAAAAAAAAGGTGGTCATATATATATGATGACTTAATATGCTCCTTTTCAGAAAATACTACCCTCATTTCTGTGCAGTACATTTGCGAACATACTCTGGATAGTTGCATAACAAGGGGAGTACAATACATGTTCATAAGAGTTGCATGGCAAGCCTAGTACAATTGTTGTATTTCCGGGGTAAGGCTGCTCGTAGTGGGAAGTATCATACACTAGTACTCCCTCCGTCCAGAAATACTTGTCGGAAAAATGCAAAGAAATGAATGTATCTAGAACTAAAATACATCTAGATACATCCATTCCTCCGACGAGTATTTCCGGACGGAGGGAGTATATGATACTAGTGTATGATAATACCTCTATAGTGTATAGTATCACAAGTTAGTATTTTAGATGACATCATTTTGTTTTGGTTGACACATAGTAGTACATCATGATATGATACCGAAATCTCTCTTTCTTTATTTAATTGTATGGCATGTCAGCCAAGTTGTCTAGTAGTTGGCATGCATGATACTTGATATGATAGCCCCTACAAGAGGTTTAACTTGCTGGAAATTTGGCTAGTTAAGTACAATATTTAAGCACACCAGGGATGTGTACACCATAGAAATAATCAACCCAGTTTATGGACTTCTTTTTTTAGAACGAAGACGCTAGGAGCGTCCGGCTTTAAATTAATAAAGCCCACAACATAGGCAGCGTAGCAGACAACGTTAGGACCTCGAACACGAGCACGGAGGCTCAGACATAAGTTTCGAAACAGAGCACGGAGGCTCAGACCACGACGGCACGAGGCGCACAAGTCTAGACCAGGCCAGCAGTCGCAAAGGCAAAATACAGGCCCGGAGGCAGAGCATAGAGCACGCAGGCTCGCTCGCAAGACAAAAGGGCCACTTCACGGCGCTGAGGTGGCAGATGGCTCCCTAGCCAAAACGTAGATCTGACGAAGGCGGTCTTGGGCGCGATTCAGTCTTTCAGCATCCTTGCGCTTCGCCAACGGACTCCACTGCTGCAGAAGAAGGTTGCATTTGTAGATTATGTTAGCAGGGTGAGAAGGGAAGATACCCTCGATTGCAAGTTTGTTCCTAGTGAGCTAGAGTGCCCAGGTCAAGGCGCCGAAACAGCTCCAGAGCACTCGGTTGATGCCACCGTGAAAAGAGCCAAGTATGGTTGCGAGGTCAGACGCAGACCGGGGGTCCCAGGAGGAGTTGGCTGCTGCACGGACGACGCTCCAAGAAAAACGTGCCAGAGGACATTGGAAGAAAACATGGGTCGCGTCCTCCAGGACGTTACAAATCGCACACAGACCAGTCGACGGCCCGTTGCGTTTGGCGACGTTATCGGAAGTGGGCAGTCTATTGCGGAACATTTGCCAGAAAAACACCTTAATCCTGAGCGGAAGGCGCGCGTTCCACAAGCCCTTTGGCACCTGGAAGGATGGGCCCTGGCACAGTTTACGGTATAGGGACTTGACCGAAAACTTGCCAGACTGGGTGAGGGCCCAGGTGACTGTGTCCACCGTCGGCGACAGCATGACCGGCGCAATGGTATCAAGCAATTCCGTAAGGTGTGCTTGTTCTACTTGCGATAGCTCTCTCCGGAAATGCAGTGCCGGAGGGGAAGAGGCAAGCGCCGTGGCCACTGAGATCTCCGGGTTGACAGCCAGGGTATATAGGCTCTGGAAGTCGACCCAGAGGGGATGGGCTCCCACCCAGTGATCAAGCCAGAAGCGAGCCGAGCGACCATTACCAATGGAGAACTTGGCTCCCAGAGCGAAAGCTGGCCGTACCGCTTGAAGATCGTTCCAGAAAGGAGATCCCCTCGCCACGCCCTCGAAAAAATTCCCGTTCGGGAAGTACTTGGCCCTAAGCAGATCAACCCATAGACCCGTCGCTCCCTGCGAGAGTTTCCAGATCCATTTGCACAAGAGTGCAACATTCTGGATTCTGGTGTTTGTGATCCCAAGCCCTCCCAGATCCTTGGGGCGGCACACCGCAGCCCACTTGACCATGTGGTACTTGCGTTTTGGTCCCGAGCCTTCCCAAAAGAAACGGGACCGCGGTGTGTCCATCTTGGCGTGTACCCCTTCCGCCAGGAGGAACAAACCCATTGCGAATTGCGGCAGCGAGGAGAGGCTCGCGTTCGTGAGCACTAACCTAGCTGCAGAGGAGAGGAACTTCCCCCTCCACGGACTGACCCGCTCTCCCACCTTGGTCCAGAGCGGCGCCCACCCGTCGATCTTGATGCGCTTGGCATCCAATGGGAGACCTAGGTAGGTAAATGGCATATTGCCAAGTTTGCAATTGAGCAGGTCCGCAATGTGTTTACCCTCATCCGCCTCCAATCCCATGGGCATCACTTCACACTTGTGAAAGTTGATCTTAAGCCCTGACATAAGCTCGAAGCTAATCAGTAAGGCTTTGACCGTAGCCACACTATGGAGGTCGGGCTGGAACAGCAGTAGCGTGTCGTCTGCGTATTGCAGGTGCGAAATCCCCCCTGGGATGAGGTGTTCCAACACCCCTTTAATGTGTCCTGCCTCCGTTGCTTTCCGCAACATCGCTGCCAACGCATCAGCGACGAAGTTGAACAAGAGCGGCGACATGGGGTCGCCTTGGCGTAAGCCACGCTTGTTCCTGAAGAAGTGCCCTACTTCTCCATTCACCGAGACCGCAGTTTGGCCCCCCGAGACCAATTGCAAGACTCGGTGCACCCATACCGGTGAGAATCCTCGGCTGGTGAGGATCTGCCTGAGGAAGTCCCAATTAACTCTGTCGTAGGCCTTCTCAAAGTCTAGTTTAAGTAGAATCGCTGGTTCGTGTGTGCGCTTAAGCTCGTGAAGGGTCTCTTGCAGCGCTAGTGGTCCCTCCAGAATGTTCCTACCCCTAATGAACGCCGACTGGGCACGACTAATGGTGCGGTGGGCGATCGGCGCGAGCCGAGTGGCACAGCTTTTGGCGCAGATTTTAAACGGAACGTTAATCAGCGCGATAGGTCTGTACTGGCGTATGTTGTCCGCCCCTGGCACTTTTGGGATAAGCGATAGGACGCCGTAGTTTAACCTAGCAATATCCACAAAGCCACGCATGAAGCCATTACACACCTCGTAAATGGGCCCGCGGAGCAATGGCCAAAAGCGCTTAAACATCGCCACCGGCCACCCATCCGGCCCCGGAGCCGTGTCAGTTTTCATGCTTAGGAGAGCGTTGTCAATCTCCTTAGGGAGAAACGCGAGCCCCAGCTCTTCGTTCTCGCTGTGTAGTACCTTTTGGTACGGGAGCCACACCTCCGTGCTGAGGCGCGCTTGTTGTGCCTCGTCAGTCCCCATCAGACTTATGTAGAAGTCATAGATATGTTGGGTGATTTCCGAGTGTTGTAGAAGAAGCCCCTGCTCCGACTGCAACCTAAGGATTGAGCATTTCCTACGTCTGCCGTTCGCGTACGCGTGGAAATACTGGGTGTTCACGTCTCCTTTGAGCGTCCACTTGAGACCACCCCTGCACCTCCAATATTCCTCCTCTGCCCGCAACAGAGCTTCGACTTTCCCTTCCAAGGCGTATCGATGCGCCCATTCTTGCTCTGAGAAAGGACGAGTGTCCGCTTGGTTATCAAGGACGATTATTTCAGCAAGAAGCCTCTCCCTGAGGATCTTGTCAGCACGCCCCTGGTTCGCGCCCCAACCCTTTAGGCTTGCGCGGAGGCGGCCCCCGACAGCGATCCAAAACTCCATAGGGCCACGTTGCTGGCCTGCGAGTTGGACGCTTCGCAACCATCTCTCCCTAAAGATGGAGTCGAAATCTGGGACCTCAAACCACGCGGTTTCGAAGAAGAACCGCGGGCTGCGGCGAATCCTGTCCTCCCCTGAGGAAAAGATGAGGGGCACATGGTCCGAACCAATCCTGGTTTCTGCAAGGAGTGAGCAGAGTGGAAACACCACTTCCCAGTCTGGAGACATGAAAACCCGATCCAAGACGGATCGCACCGGGGCTAGTTGCTTGTTAGTCCAAGTGTACCTTGCCCCAGTTCTGGCCACTTCCCTAAGTGCCATAGATGCAACAGCATTGTTGAACATCACCACCCTTGGCCAATTGATATTATCGTTGTTTTTGTCTACTCCTGACCGAATCAGGTTAAAATCACCTCCCACCAATAACGGGAGTTGGGCTGCCGAAACCTCCCTCACCTTGGCTTCAAGTTCTCCCAAGAACTCGGCCGAGCGTGAGTGATCTGCTGGACCATAGACTTGCACGATCACAAGCTCGCGAAGCGACGCTCGCACGCGGATGTTAGCAGCAATGAAGAAGATGCCGACCTCCCAGGTCAGCACCTCGAATGTGGCGCTGCAGAAACCGAGTAACATACCACCCGAATGGCCCGTTGCCGGCTTATGGTGCCAGACAAAGCGCTCAAGGGGATCGATGGCTAGGATATCATGGTGCCTAAACTCTGCTCTAATCGTTTCCTGGAGCCCGACGATATCGATGGCTTCTTTCCTAATATACTCTTTAAGTTGGGTGCGCCGCCCTGCGTGACCGAAGCCACGAATGTTCCAAAGAAGCGCACGCATCTAGATGACGCGATTGCGCAGGCGCACCCCCCTTGAGGAGATCGCCTTGGCCACACGCCTCACCTTGCCGCAGCGAGGCGAGGGAGGAGCAGCAACCCCTGTTGCTGTCTCCCCTTCGGGCCGGACCGCTAGCAACGTCGAGGGCTCAGCCTCAAGTGCCAGACGATCCGCGTGTTGAGCAGCCGCCGCTGTCAGCGCCGCCTGCGCCATCTCCTTCGCGCGCACCAGTGAGATGAGTTCGCGCATCCCTCCCTCACCCATCGGTTCAACCCCACTCTCTCCCAATACCTCGCTCAAGTGATCATCCGAAAAGGAGTCTAGAATCGTAAAACGAGGCAAGGGATTACCTGAGGTTTCGAGGTTCTTCTGAGCTTGGAGGAGTTGGGCACGTTGGAGAGACGGAAGATTCCCTTTGGCACCCTTGGCCCGAGCGCTGACCCGCACAGGGGCCGCCTGCCCCTCCACCACGGCCTTGGAGCGCTTGGCCTTCGGGAAGGACGTCGTCTTGGTCGCCTCCTGAGCCGGCGGGCCGGGAACAGGCACCGCCAGAGCCATGACCGCCTGGCGCGGCGTCGCCGGCGCTCCTAAGAGCTCCGCTGCACGCCCGGCTGTAGGAGATATGCCCTAGAGGCAATAATAAATGTTATTGATTATCTCCCTGTTCATAATTATGTTTATGTTCCATGCTATAACTGCAATGATTCTCGAGTCTGCAATATCCACGAGGCTCGGAGGAAGACTCATATGCACGTGTGGAATAATAAACGGTAAGAAGTATTCCTAGTCTGGCCTCTAAGACTAGCTCAAGTGTTGCATGATGATTTTGTTTTCCTGGTCATGGGCATGTCTATGCCAGCAACTTTGAGGGCACAATGTTAAGAGAACATTTGTGTTGAATCGACCCGGGATTGATGTTATGCTATGAGATTCATTCGTCACAAGTTTATTGGTACATAACACAGAGATGGTTAACGTTTGCATGATTCCTTAGACCATGAGAGTATCGAGTTTCTTCATGCTTGCTTCATGAACTTTGGGGTTTGTTAAACGTCATCCGTAAATGGGTGGCTATTACGGCGGCTTACGGGTTCATGGAAAAGTGTGTCAAGTAACTTGATAGCTCAAGATTGGGATTTGCTCCTCCGACGATGGAGAGATATCTCTGGGCCCTCTCGGTGTTACGGTATCCATCATCGTCTGGCCAGACACTTTGTGATTTGATCACGGGGATGCCGGAACACGATAACGAGAAAAGAGAACAATACCGGTAACGAGGTAACTAGCATAGTGGACAAGTTGTTGATCCACGGGAATGCCAACATGTCTCACCTCGGGTATTTGTAACATATCGCGAAGCAACAGGAATAGCACACGGCAACTGGAGGTTCACTCGAATATTTATTCGTGTGGGTATAGGGGTCAATATGGGTGTCCACGGCTCCGATGTTGATCATTGATCGGAAGGGGTTCCGGGTCATGTCTATACTTCACCGAACCTATAGGGTCACACACTTAAGGGTCATCTATCTGCTGAATACTAGACAGTGAGTCTGAGAGAAAATCATCGAAAAAGTTTCGGACACCGAAAAGTTTCGGACAGCGGAATCGTACCGTAGAGAGAGGTCATCGGATAAGTTTCGATGATACCGAAAAGTTGTTTCGGGATACACCATTAAGTCAAATTGGTTTCGGCACATGCCTGATAATTCTTGGAGGATGCCAGAATCATTCTGGAAGCTTTTTGGAATTTTCTGAGATAAAAAACCGGAAATGTTCCGGAGCTGCCGGAGCCACTTCAGATGCGTTTCGCAGATGAAAATCACTAAAACCGGAATTGTTTCAGAACGCGTTGAAAATCATTTTAGTGGGTATTGGAAATGTTCTTAGCCCACATAAATATTTTCAGTTCGATCAGACGCTGAAAAATGTCGTCGTGAATAGTGAAAATCAGCTTTATGGTTACTTTATGGAAAGCCACCTTTTGGGCTTTGCTCCAAAAGATCTTGGGGATGACATGGATGGATAGGAGCCATTTTTTGGGCCCCTCATGGGGGTGTGGCCGGCCACATGGGGTATCCCCCCTTGGGGACCCTCTTGTTCCTTGGTTTCACTCCTAGGTCCTTGTGGAAGGACTTCATTCATGTGCATTTTGGGTTTTTTGTGAAACTACCCTACCCCCTTGGGATTTCCTATAAATAGAGGTGGAGGGGCAGCCCTCCACACTCATCCCTTGCTCTCATACACATGCCATGCATTATCTGGCTTCTTCTCTCCCTCCCACGAAAAGAGTTTCGTAGAGCCGTAAGGCTGTCTGGGTTCCGGCAGGAACTAGTTCTGGACGGCGAAGCCCTGCTGGATAGATGACACCGTATGTGTGCAACTCTGTAGAGAGATCGTAGTTTCGGTCTTAGTTCGTGAGTGCCTCCCGAAGGGCTGTCCGTGTGACCGTCCGAGTTTCGAAGGTCCTCCCGAAGGGCTGTCCGAGTGACCGTTCGAGTTTCGAAGGTCCTCCCGAAGGGCTGTCCGCGACACCGTCCGGGGGGTTGTTCGACCGCCTCCCGGAGGGCTGTCTGAGGAGAAGATGAGGGTATACATCCTCGCGGTTGGGAGGTTGTAAATCCTAGCTGCGGGGATCTGCACCGCCGATCGTCATCGACTCTACTTCCCGCTGCACTACGAGTCGGTAACGAAAAAGATCAAACCATGTATGCAGTCTCCATAGTGGTCCTGGGCTGGTGCGTAGGTCGGAAATTTTTTGTTTTCTGCTGCGTTCCCCTACAGTGGCATCAAGAGCCGTGCTATGCGTAGATGCAGGTTTCGATCTAGAATACATGGAGATGTATGGGTATTGCATAATATAATTAGGTAGTAGATGAGATCTATTGCTGAAAATTATTTATGCGGGTGACAGATGAAATCTGTTACCCGAGGTTCTTGTTGCTTCCCTAGAATTTGCGTTTGCTCAATCTCGAGACAGCATGGTGGAATTTGACAAAGTTCTGGCAATCCGTGATCCTGATTGATCATGGAAGTGCTATCAGTTCTTTGGGTTCTGCCGTAGTCAAAAGAAAGATGAAATTCGCAGATGAAAGGGCATTGCAGATATTATCTGCACGGGGGTCATGCGTATGACGAAGTTTAGTATGGGGCTCGAGATCTAATTATCTCGTGTTTCATACACCCTGAGATGTTAATGTAGCAACTTGAATAATCATACTTGATGATAAAACGTTGGTAGCTGCGGTTTAAGTCAAAACCTTAGAAGCCACGTAAAATAAATTTTTGCATAAACCTATTAGAGGCGTCTAACTTGGTTTTGCAGGATGTGCATGTGATGTGGTATAGCAGTGCTCATACTAATTCGATTATGTATGAGATGACTATATGATGTAATTTGATTAACATGACCTGCGTGTCATGATTCGGCATGATGGCTGGAGCCATATGATTGCACTTTAATGACCTGCGTGTCAACCTTGTTGTAATGCATTATTTTGTTAGCTACAGAGATAGCAATATTATCTGGTGCATCAACAAGGTGGTGGCAATCTTCGCGAAGGTGAACACCGACGCGAATGCCGAAGACGAAGAAATGAAATACTTCTCCGTCAGAAAGGGCTATACCATATCATGCTATTATGAATTGCCTGAGATGTTTATCCCTTATGATGCACCCTTCTTGATTGCGCGGTAGTCGCTTTTATTAGGGTGATCTCTCACTTAAAATATCAAGTAGTTAGTGTTCTCCCAAGTGTAGCACCGTCACGGCACCTATCTTTTCGGGGTGCGCCATGGATGCATGGGTACGAACGACTAGAGAAGTGTGAGGCGGGTGAGGTCAGACCTCGCAGCAAGATCACTTGGTTGTCTTGACGTTCATGGCAGGATCGTCCTGAGCTCGGAACACACGCATCGAAAGATGAGCAAGAGTCACATAGAGATGTGATCGGCAAGTTGGCCTACCGATTAAAATTCCTGTTATGAGATGATGATTCTATGGCGATGAATTGAAGTCTGGATCTTGTATCACTCAAAATTAATTGTGAGAGATATTGATTTGAGTGGGAGCACACTGTTGAATTAACATGTTTAATTCTCAGTGCAATTAATTATGAACACTGTCTAAGTGTTTCTTGCATAATAGTTGTAGAATAATGGCTCGCATTTCCACCTTCCCTATTAAAATTGAAAAGCTGTTAAATATCTGGTTAAAACTTTACGATTGGTAACGTAATATGAGGATTGTCCTCAAAAGTGCCGAGAAGGACTTTGTCCTATCGCATGCTTTCCGTATCCTCCCGCTAATGCTATGGATCATGTGACTCTCGTCCTTTGATCCAAAAGCTAGAATTCTGTTACGGTCAAGTGGAATATGTTTGCTTCCATGAAACCCAAACTTCGAAAGTTGGGATAGTTATATGATATTCATGGAACTGGAAATTATTTTCAGATACAAACAAAGCAATGTTTGTTTGCAAGTATTAGTAAAAGTGTTTACTATGCATTTGACTGTTGGGAAAGGGATCCAGAAGAACGCCTGTCATATAATGAAAGGTGAATAAAACAACAACTTAAAGAGAAAGGAAGTGTCCAAAGGGTGTTAGTATGACTTACACGCCTAGGAAGTCCGGGGCTAATGCCACTCTTAAGTTGGGTGCTTCTTCTGAGAGTAGGAGAAATACTAAAAGTTAAACTGCTAGAAGTATAAAGGCAAAAGGAAAGAAGACTGGAATATCCAGCTCATGTATGAATGTCATACAAGTTTTTGATGTGTAGAAGGCTGGTCAAAGATATAGTTCTTGCGAATTATGGTTAAACATGTTAATCACTAATTCTTGGGTATTGTGAGTTCATCACAAAAATGCCCGCTCGATTGCATTCTGTTGCAACTCGATGTAAGAACTACTATGGCATGAAAGACTAGCTAGAAATGAGGTTAAGGTATACACATGGAACATAGTAAATGTTACTATACCTTCCATCGGTGTATTGCCGTCTGTATTTATTTTCATAATTCATTTAGAGTTTTACAAACTCTATCCCATTGCATAAGGCATCTTGCAAGAAGGTTGTTCATAAGAGAACTTTTTACGTTCGATGTTATGAATAACACAAGGGCCATACTTTCATTATGAATGAGATGTATGTTATGAATATTGATAATAATACAATACCTCTGGGTTTACTTTTCATAATTCATTTTAGAGTTTCATACACTCTAGCCCATTGCACAATGTTTGTTGCAAAAGAGTTGTTCATAAAAACAACAATTGTTGTTAAGTGTTATGAATAACATAAGGGCCATACTTCCATCATCGATGGGACGTATGTTATGAATATTGAGGGTAATATGATACATCCATAACACTGACGCTAAATGTCGCAAGACTAAAAGAATACCACACAAGTGTGGCACTACATTTGGTCACATGGGAGAAACCCGCATGGAAAATTCCATTATGATGGATTTTGAAGTCTTTTTGATTTTGAATCATCTGACACTTGCAACTTTCCTCCGAAAAGTGAAGTGACTAAAATACCGTTCACAGGCCATAAGGAACGAACAACAAACTTATTAGTGATCATACATTTGATGTGTGTAGTCCGATAAGTGTTGTTAGTGGTGGATTTATTTATCTTCAGAAATGACTCAAGTAGATATATGGATATTTACTTGATGAGACGTAAGTCTGGATCTTTTGAAATCATTCGAAAGGTTCTCCAAAAATGAAGTAGAAGTTATTGTAACAAGAAAATTATGTTTCTGCAATTTGATTGCACAAAGGAATATTTGAGTTACATGTTTAGCGAATGTCTGATGAGTTGTGAAAGGGGTTTCATAAATTGCACCTCCCGGAACACCACTGCAAGTGGAAAGTCCGTGGAGATGTAATCAAACCATTTATGACATGGTAAGGTCAAAGATGACATAAATAAATTTGCCATTATCCCTTTTAAAGTGATGCTTTAGAGACTGCGGCTTTTACACTGAAAAGAGTTACATCGGGTCTGTTGAAATGAAGCCATGGTATGGTACGCCCAACCATGTTATATCTTTTCTTAACATTTGGAATATGGGGCTTGTGTAAAAGGTTACAAACCTATTCCAAATCAGACAAGTGCTACTTTGTAGGTTATACCAAAATGTTGGGTATTCCTCCCTCACTATACCGAGGCAAATAGTTTTGCCGCGAAACGGCGTGCTTTTAAAGAGAATGGTTCTTTCAAAAAGGTGAGTGGGAGAATAGTGCAACTCGAGGAGATAAACAGTATCTACGTCATCAGATCAAAGGAAAGAGACCTTGGAAGTAATTCCAGAGTTTCCTACTGCGACTGATACGGAAGTCTCTACAATAAAATGTATGAACTTCGGTCGAACTTGCAGCTGAACCACGTAGGCAAGGCTCGTGCAAACCTCTCAGGTGCGCAAACGAGATATTGTTGTTAGACAACATTATACCTACGATACACAAGGAAGCGTTGATGGGCCCTGACTCCGGAATTGGCTAAATGCCAATACAACCCAAGTTAGTTTCCATATAAGTGATTCAAGATTAAAACCTTGATACACCTTTCGGAAGACTTAGAGTCTAACGAATATTTATGGAACTTAAAACTGATACGGATAAAATGTTTTATCCATAAAGCTCGACTTGTTGAAATAACAAGTTCAAGAGTTGACTACGATGAGGTTGTTTTCATCGTAGCGATGCTTAAAGTCGGTTCGGGTTGAACTAGCAATTAATACATATTTCAATCATGAGATATGAAACATGGATGATAAAAGGATTGCCATCTGATGGACATGAAAGCTAGGACTTGTATATGATACAGTCCAAAGTAATTTGTCGATCCAGAGGATGCTAGTAGGTATGCAAACTTCAGAGTTCCAGCAATGGACAGAAGAGAGCAAAATGGAGTTGGAATCTTCGTGTTTTGATGAAATGGTCAAAGGGGTTTTGACTTCATCAATGGGTAACGAAGATGCTTGTAATTCAAGAAAGTAAGTGGGAGCGTAATAATATTTCTAAAAACCTTATGTGCTTGGCACATTGGTAATTGGAAATAAATTTCTTGACACAAATTAGGACTTCATTTGAAAATAGTTTTTCAATGAAGTGCTTAGGCTAAATAGCCTCAATATTAGGCATGATGATCTATGGAGATAGATTTACCTAATGGGGCTAAGCAATGAATACATATTGACAAGATGCTAAAACCTTTTAGCATTTAAAACGCCAAGGAGTGATTCTTGCCAAAGTCACATGGAAAGAGTTTTTGCAAGACTCGGTGTCCCAAAACACTGATGAGTAAAATACATGATGCAGATTCCACACACTTTTGTGTTTGGATTAATCATGTATTCCACGGTATGTAAAACAACCAGATATGTCCGATACTCCCAAGGTGTTGCGAGTATGGATACCAAAGTGATCAAATTACTGATCATGGGACAATAGTGAAAGATGTCACAGAGTACTAGAGTAAGTACTGATGACATGGTTTTCTCGCAAGCAGAGATCATGAAGAGTTCGTTGTAAAATGTTACATCGATACAGTCTTCATCTTTTCTCCATGCGATTTTCGATTTAAATTAAGGGTTTTGTGTAACACACAATGTGGTGGCACAGTTAGTTGGAATTTGTTCAAACTAGTTACTGTGGCGAATTCTATAACAAGGGCTAAGTATGTTGACGCTTTAGAAGCGACAAAGAAGATGTTGAATCATATAGTTCATTCATGGCTTTTGACAATGGGACACTACTGCAGGTAGTTGCTCCATAACTCAGTCTGAGGAATCCAGGTTCGACCTGTGATTCACATACATACAAAGCCAAGTCCACACAAATTATGAATTTTGTGAAAACGTGAAAACGCGAGGAAATGCATAGATACACACGGAACTGAAGTCGTCAGATCCGTTGGACATCAGGCTATACCACAAGCGAAGCATATTTACACCGGTGTGCCACAGGTGTGAAGTGCATTAGCATAAGCTAGATTATTGTCTCTAGTGCAAGCGAAATATTAATGGTGTATCCCGAAACAACTTTTCGGTATCATCGAAACTTATCCGATGACCTCTCTCTGCGGTACGATTCCGCTGTCCGAAATGTTCTTAGCCCACATAAATATTTTCAGTTCGATCAGACGCTGAAAAATGTCGTCGTGAATAGTGAAAATCAGCTTTATGGTTACTTTATGGAAAGCCACCTTTTGGGCTTTGCTCCAAAAGATCTTGGGGATGACATGGATGGATAGGAGCCATTTTTTGGGCCCCTCATGGGGGTGTGGCCGGCCACATGGGGTATCCCCCGTTGGGGACCCTCTTGTTCCTTGGTTTCACTCCTAGGTCCTTGTGGAAGGACTTCATTCATGTGCATTTTGGGTTTTTTGTGAAACTACCCTACCCCCTTGGGATTTCCTATAAATAGAGGTGGAGGGGCAGCCCTCCACACTCATCCCTTGCTCTCATACACATGCCATGCATTATCTGGCTTCTTCTCTCCCTCCCACGAAAAGAGTTTCGTAGAGCCGTAAGGCTGTCTGGGTTCCGGCAGGAACTAGTTCTGGACGGCGAAGCCCTGCTGGATAGATGACACCGTATGTGTGCAACTCTGTAGAGAGATCGTAGTTTCGGTCTTAGTTCGTGAGTGCCTCCCGAAGGGCTGTCCGTGTGACCGTCCGAGTTTCGAAGGTCCTCCCGAAGGGCTGTCCGAGTGACCGTTCGAGTTTCGAAGGTCCTCCCGAAGGGCTGTCCGCGACACCGTCCGGGGGGTTGTTCGACCGCCTCCCGGAGGGCTGTCTGAGGAGAAGATGAGGGTATACATCCTCGCGGTTGGGAGGTTGTAAATCCTAGCTGCGGGGATCTGCACCGCCGATCGTCATCGACTCTACTTCCCGCTGCACTACGAGTCGGTAACGAAAAAGATCAAACCATGTATGCAGTCTCCATAGTGGTCCTGGGCTGGTGCGTAGGTCGGAAATTTTTTGTTTTCTGCTGCGTTCCCCTACACCGGCCTCCACGGTGACCTTGCGAACCACCACCTTCTTGAGCTGCTTCACCACGCCAAGCTTGTTGCTGCTGCGGCCGCCTTGGGTCGGGGAACGCGAGGAGAGAGGCAACGAGGCTGCCGACGCCACACCCGGGGTGCGGGTATCGTCCTGCGGCTCCACCATCATGTCCGAAACCACCCCAACCTCCATCCGCGCCGGAGGAGACATGACGGACCCCAGGTTGGAGCCGTACTGGTTTGGGATCGAGAGCTCCAACTCCACGGACCCCTCCACCCCCAGTTTATGGACTTGGGATCAAAGTCAAAGTAATATGCTCCATTGTTAATTTGATCATCCTTATTCATTGTCGTCCTTAGCTTCACCAAGTTCGTGTCTTCAAAGCTTCACATGATTGATAAAATCAAGTCAAATAGCAGGATTTTAATGGTGATGTGCATCTTGATATGGTAACTGGACACGTTGATGTACTGTGTAATTGCCAAAGTAAACCAAAATAACATTTTTGACACGTTTTTAAGTTGCTTACCACCCTTTGAACAAGGTGTATGGTGCGTAGAGCTCGATCATCTGCATGACGAAACTGTATTTTCCGTTGAGCTCGTTGTAGCATTCTGAGAAGATGCCGCAGAGTGCGATGCTCACTAGGCGAAGCATCTATCAGGCCAATCGTATGAAAGGCACATAACATTAATTACATTCATGTGGCATCTGCAAAATCAACTCTTGCACGTTGAGATGGTGAACTGACCTCGAGAGGAAGCTTGTACTTGATGGCCATGTACAATCTCAACTGTGTGAGCGTGCTAAAGAATCGCATCTTCTTCAGCCGGACACGCTCACCGTTCCCCTTGCATGGCGGGTTCTCAAAGAAGTAACGGTGCATTGCATCTATGACTAGGGCTGAGGGTGCTGGGTTGCTTACTGACGAAGTTACATTGTAGATGATCTGACCTTTTTGATCATCTGAATGTGCTGCCATGGCAACCATCATAGCATTCACCACCATGTCCCCCGGAATCTGTCCAAACCACCCACCAATACCAACAACGCATCACATATAGCTTGTCAAATGGTTCCTTCGGCATGTTTCATTCCAAATTTTGGTTTATGATTTGTGAACAAACTCACCATGTCGAGTATTAAATCAAGGTTGCCTAGAAAGAATGGTAAGGTCTGCTTGGCATAACCCATGATCACTGCGTCGACGGTCCTACAAAATATAAAAATGCTCAGTAATCATTCAATGTCATTGTGAAGGATCAGGAATTCAATTTTGAGTTTCAACACCTAATTCCTTCCATCCACCCAGGCAATGGCTCCTTGAGTGTACTGGTTATGATGCTCGGGCGGATGATGACTACCGGAAAGTCCCCTCGCAAGAGCCCCATCATCATCTCCCCCATTGCCTTAGTGAAGACATAGGTGTTTGGCCACCCAAAGTTTCGTGCCCTTCATTCATTGGTGCATAAGCATGAGACAAATGCATCAACGGCAGAAAAGAGTATGAATGCTTAGGTATGTTGTTGTTTTCCTCTTTGTAAAGTTTCCTATGTCTGACCTCTTGAGGCCAAGTTTCTTCATGACTTTCCTCTCGTCTTTCTCCGTGGAACCGTCATCCCTTAGTTCTCTCCTGGTCTCTTTGATCAGATTTAGCTCGGATTCAATATCCAAATGTGTGCCCACCCTTAGTGTCTCACCCATGAAGAATGGCTTCTCTGCTATTAGGCCTTCTTGTTCACCAACTACATAGGCTCTTCAAGTCATATAGATATCACTTAATGAGTTTCAATTCATAACTGCATGATACACCAACCTAAAATCTATAGAATATATACAGTTCTATTGGTTTTGATTCACACCCGTTTAAACATGAAGCAACATCTTGAGCTTAATACACTTCTTTGCGAATGCGCAAACATGCTTCACTCCCAAGACATTCACATCGAAAGCCACATCATATCTCAAAAATTAACATCACATTTTGAGCAATTATATGGTATGTATGTAATTGTTGTAACATTATGCCAGCAATACGCGACCAGGAAACACTTCAAACCTTTCAGAGAATTTCGTAGTGGCAGCTACGTTGACAATAATGTCTATGTCCTTCGACACTTCTCTCAGCTTGGCAGTGTCTAGTCCAAAGTCCTCATGCGTGATGTCTCCCACCAAAGGGCAGATCTTTTCTTCGACGAAATTATGGAACCCCACACCATGTTCTTCTTTGAGCACTTGAAAGATCTCCCTCCCTATGACCTGAATATACCAAAATATCGTCTGTACGTTACTATTAACTACTCACTCTGTAAACTAATATAAGATCTTTTATATCACTAAAGTAGTGTTCTATACCCATCCCCCCCCCCCCCCCCCCCCCCCACACACACACACAAATATGTTTGTCAAGAGCTTCCTTCGGATCACACAAAGATGGATAGACTGCAAAATATATATCTGCATTCCGCAATGCACTTACACCTGTTCCCTCTATTTCTTGGTGGGAGAAGGTCAGTATTCAATTGACAACAGATTGTCAAGAACATACTGACATCAATGTCAAGAAAGTGTACTGTTAGCAGAAAGGACAGCTTGAAACAAATAATTCACCTCATTTTGAATCCGAAGCTTTGCGGATTCAACATCGGAGGCCCGAATCAAGAGGAAGAGCTTCTTGACATCAGGCTGAACCCTCAATATCTTCTCGACAAGCACTGTCCACAAATCATGCAAGAAAGAATAATATACAAGACTCTCAGATATGATCAGCAGTTCAACACACATGATTAATGAACACATATACCTTTTGCTAGGAACACCGTTGATCCAGCGATGAGGATGCTCTTGCCCCTGAAGTATTCTACAACGCTATCCACATCCATTTCACCAATCATCGCCGTGGACTTTTGCTTGTCTCGAGAGAATGTTGGGTGTTGTCAAAAGAATCACAATGGGTTTATATTTATACGGAGGGGAGGAGGATTGGTTTCAGAGGACAATTGGAACAAAGCAGCAACGTGGGTCATGTGTTGATGGGAATCTCAGTGCCAACTGCTTGCTAACGAACTACACCACGATTTTCTTCTAAAGATAATGAAGAGATGGGCCATTATATTTATTTTATTTCTAGTCGTTATCATGCAAGAGGGCTAAGTATCCTTTCGGTAAATTACATTGGATGACATATCACATATCTAAAATGTTCTCGAACTTTTTCATATCTCGAGTGTTACTGAACAGTTCGCACTGCCAGGGTTGACTGAAACGCCTCTACTAGTCGAGACTAGTCGCGGCTAGTCGATCGGCCAGGCTCGACTTGTCATGAGTCTACGTCAGAACGACTCATCGACTCAAAAACCGTGACTGAACCTAACCTGGCTTCCCCTAGGCCCTAGCTTTGGCAGAGAGTCTAGTTTTTGCTGGTTGTCTCAGTGGCTCCATGTCTGGATCGCCCTGCATGCTCTTGGCTAGCTAGAACCATCTGGGTGTACTGGGCTGTAGCCTGGTAGTAAGGACTTGGTGGTATGCCTTTGCCGTATCTCATCGCCATTTCTACCTTCACGTAAAATGAACGTCACGTAAAATAGTTGGAGGAAAAAGAATAGCGATAGAGGAGTAGCCCGTCTACAAAAATGGAGTTCTCCCTCCATAAACAAATACTCCCTCCGTCCCAAAATTCTTGTCTTAGATTTGTCTAGATATGGATGTAAGTAGTGATCTAAACACTCTTATATTTCTTTAGAGAGGAAGTGCCATCTAATCATGTCAAATCCCTACATAGCACGAACTGAGCGTATTATCTCATATAGTTAGATTCCTTGTCCACGTCCTAGACTTGCAATGGTGTTCGCCTTTTTCTCTCGAATTATTTCAGACTTTTTGTCGATATTCATTCAGTGGGAGAATAGATGTTTCAGTCGATTACGAGGCACCTATGAGGCTGTACATGCATGCGTTCCTAGAGATAAGTGTATATGCATGTATCCAAGCACAGTTATGAGGGATGTCTGCACCTTACCATTTTTATCGTCAGTTTCACCCATAACTGCACGCAAGCGAACAAGCAACACTTATAGAAGTTTCATCTAATTCTGGCCTAACTGTCAGTTTCTACAAACAGATAAACATACGTTTCTATTTTGGGAGGTGTCTACACTAGAGTGCGTCTACAGATCACACGCCTCATGCATGCACTCCCGCTGTAGACGGTTACTGGTTGGCCACTTTGGGCCAATTGCTAATATTCTGCGCATGCTGGCATGTGGACGTGCACGTCTATTTCGATCGGTTGGAAACAACCAGCTGATTAAATACCCCTAACTGTTTAAGGAAAACGATTGACGAGACTTCTTTTTTAATTTATTTTTCAGGTTTATTGTTCGCTTCCTCAGCCCTGGTGGTGAGAACATCATCAGCTGTAATCATTCTCAATTGAAATGGGTTCCTGGTCGCATGCTTACATACTTTTTATTAAGAACACAAACATTTATTGTAAACTTATTTTTTGGGGATTAAGAACATTTAAAATCTGAACATTTAAACAAACACGGGAGAAATTTTTTTAATTGATAACATTTTTTTAAAGAAGAATATGTTTTCAAACTTGCAAACAGTTTTTTTTAAATGCGCATACTTTTTTCTGAAACTAGAGCTTTTTAAAATTTGCAAATAAATATTTAAAAACCCAAACAACATTTGAACTTTTCGTCAAAAGCAGAAATATTTTTAGAAACTTGGGATGTTTTTCGATTTTCTAACATTTTGTAAAAAATTCAAACATTTTTTCAACTTCAAAACAACTCATAATTTTTCTGAGTTTTTGATTAAAAATTTGTGAATTTATGTAAAAAGAAAAGGAAAAATTGTGAAATAAAAAGCGGTGTTTTGAAAAAGGAATCAATGGAAAAGAAAAAGGCAAGGAAACCAGTGAAGGAAAAAACTGAATTGGAAAAAATCAAATAGCATTTTCGCCTAACTGTCAGTTTCTATTTGGGTTAATTATCCTTTTGCCCTCAGTGGTGTCCATGTGCTCAGTTTTTTCCTCAGATACGAATTGTGCTCATTTCCGCCCCTAGTCCATGCGCAGCTACTATGACGAGGCCAAACGGCCAGATTTTAGTCCATTCCGTCCGCCGGCGTTAGTGGTTGTGGGTCCGGAGATTACACGTGGGACCGCGTGGATGTGGGTCCGGAGCTGACATGTGGGCCCGTGCAACAAAATCCCCAAATCATTCGTAGGGTTCTAGCCAGCCAAATCGACGCCCACTCTGCCCATCCGCCGGCCGGCCGTCCTGCGTCGCCGCCGCCACCTGCACCGCAGCCAACACCTGCCCCGCCACCAGCTGCACGGCCTGCTCCGCCGCTACCGTCCTGCGCCGATGCTCCACCACTACCTGCTCCGCCCGCCACCTTCCTGTGACGCCACGGGTGGGGCGCCCGCCACCTGCTCGACCCGCGGCGCGGCCTCTTTCCGTGCGCCCGGCCGGAGCGCTCAAAGGTGGGGGGCTGGTGGAGCTGTTTGAACAAGGAGGAAGAACCCCAGGGCGAAATGGCGAGCAGCGGCGACCCCGGAGTATTTGGCGAGGCAGGCATCGGGCCGGAGATCCGCCGCGTCCACGACTGGGTTCCCGAGGGGTAAGTCACGCCTCCTGTTAAGATTGAGCTTAGTTGTGCATTTAAACAGTCGATTCGATTAGGTTTGCCCGATTAGTGTGCTGATTGCGTCTCTGTTTTTCGTCGGCTAGGATGGAGTTGCGAATTGCTTTCTTGGTGCACATTAGAAGGGACCGGTAGATGTTCAATGCAAAGAATAAGAAGAAATTCTAAGGAGGTTTCGATTATCGGTTGCCAATGGCTAGTAATTGGAGTTTCAGACAATTTGGGGAGGTAATTTGTAGCCAATATCCTTGGGGTTTGCTTGATGAAGTGGTATACAAATACTATGATGGGGAAAAGAAATGGGTGACAATTAGTAATGATGAAGAGCTGGCTACCATGTTTGCTAGGCATAAAGAGAAAGAGAATTTTCATGTGAGGCTGCAAATTGATGTGCTTGAGCAGGCATTTGGACCTAGGATGGCGGGTGCAACATCTCGGGGAGAACCAAGTCGTCGTAATGGCATCTCTAGCCAGAACAGTTCAGTTAGTGCACGGCGACGTGGTGGCTCGACAAGTGTGGGCACCGGCAGTAGGGTCCCCCTTGAAGTGGAGCCTGATGAGTACAATTCTGGGGTTGATGAAGAGAAGCTATATTCTGATGTTATTCAGAATTTATGACAGGCACCTCGGGTTGAAAACCAAGATGAGGCTCACAATGCAGCCCGTGTGGATGATGGCGCGGTGGGTGAGGATGAAGACCTTGCAGCTGTTGAATGGGACCCTTTGAACCCTCATATGGAAGAAGGTACCGTTTTTGCATCAATGACTGAGTGTAGAAATGCATTTGTGACATACTGCATCAAGGTAGAACGTACTTTCAAAGTTGACAGGAGCGATCAAGTACGTTACAGAGTGCACTGTCCGACTGAGGGTTGTCCATGGAGGATGCTCGCATCTAAAATGCAAAATAGCACGAATGTTCGGGTCAAAGTGAACCCATTTAAGCACACATGCCAAGAATAAACCCTTAGGAAGGATACAATCAGTAGAGCCAAGTCAAGATGGGTGGCAGAAGAAGTAAAGAAGTGGGTGAAAGAAAACCAGCAAGTGGGTCCAAAGGAACTGCAGAAGAACATCAAAGACAAGTTCAAGATAGATTTACCATACATGAGGTTGTTCAATGGTAAACAACATGCTATGGATTCTGTTTATGGTAACTGGCAGGAAAGTTTTCAATTGTTGTATTCATTTAAAGGTGAAGTGGAGAGGACCAGCCCAGGTAGTATTGTAGATATTGACCACCACACCGTGGAGTACACATTCAGGGGAGTGACAAAAACCAAGGAATGCTTTAGGAGGGTTTTTGTCTGCTTTGAGGCTTGTCGCCGGGGTTTCTTGGCAGGCTACAGGCCTTATTTGGCTATTGATGCGACTTTTCTCACAAGGAGGTTTCAAGGATAGTTAGTAGCAGCTTGTGTAGTTGATGCACACAGTTTTGTATTTCCAGTTGCGTACGGTGTGCTGGAGACAGAGTTTGAGGAGAGCTGGACTTGGTTTTTGCATAATCTGCGCCGGACTATTGCACATCCCAATGGGTTGGTCATTCATACAGATGCCTGCAAAGGTTTAGAAGTGGCCGTGGACAATGTGTTCCCTGGAGTAGAGCATAGGGAATGCATGCGTCATCTTGCTGCAAATTTCATGAAGAAAGTCAAAGGAAAGGTGTATACCGACAATTTAGGGCCAGCATCTTTGACTTGCAGTGTGAAGAAGCACAACTACCACTTGAGGCAGTTATACATGAATCCCAAAGTGAAAGAATACTTGGAAACACACCACTCCAAGTTATGGGCCAGAAGCCAATTCAGTGAACTGAGCAAAGTTGACTATGTGCACAATAATCTAGCAGAGTCTTTCAACTCAACGACTCGGAAACTAAAGGATCATTGTGTGGTGGATTTGCTTGACAGGATAAGGATAGAATACATGTAGAAATTTCATTATCGTGCAGGAATAGCCGAGGCAAAATTCATGGGCCACATTATCATCCCTACCGTGATGAATGAACTGAAGCAGAAAACAACAGGCTTGGAAATGAACATGACTCTTTGCTCGGGTACCACAGCAGAGATATCATATTTGGATAAAGATAAGAGGGAATGGAGATATCCAGTGGATTTAGAAGCTTTAACTTGTAGTTGTAGGCAATGGCAGATAACAGGGTTGCCATGCATTCATGCCTTGTTTTTCATCACTTCTCTCCCAGGTCCAGCATGGAACATACAACAGTATGTGCATGATTACTACTCTGTTGCAAGGTTCAAATCCACATATGCGTATGCATTGCCTGCTATGGAAGGAAAACAACAATGGGACATGGTGGACCCTGGATTCAAGCTTTGCGCTCCAGTTCTGAAGAGAGCAGCAGGTAGACCAAGGAAGAGTCGAATTAGACCTCGCAGCGAAGGAGCTGGACTTGGAGCGAGGAAGCGTAAGTGCACAAGGTGTGGTGGGTCTGGTCATTTTGGTAAGTATTGTGATAACACAGTAGATCCAGCGTTCGGAGAGAGTTTCGATGAAGGCTTCGATGAAAATGTTGGTCAGCAGCCGGTTGCCTCAACAGATGATGAAAATGATGGTCAACAGTCGGTTGCATCAGATGAGGATTTTGACGAGGTTCCAAATGATGATGGTCAACAGCCGCATGATTTTGATGATGATCCAAAATATCCTCCAAATGATGATTCAAGTGAGGCTCCAAATGGTGATCCAAGTGAGGCTCCAAATGGTGATCATGGTGATCCAAGTGAGGCTCCAAATGGTGATCCAAGTGAGGTTCCAAATGGTGATCCAAGTGAGGTCCCAAATGGTGACCAACCTTCTGTTGTTGCGAGTTCTGCTAGGTATGTAAATCTTGCAAATACTACTGTACATTTATCACTTGACATGATCTCATTACCCTTTATCTTTCGCACAGCTCTGTGGTAGGTTTGAAGAAGACGCGCAAGGTACCGACAACCAAGAGGAGAAGAGAAGAAGCAATGAGCACAAGGTGCACGAGGAGCAAAGTGATTGCAAGAAGCTCAAGGAACAGACAGAAGCCCCGACGCTATTTATGAAAAATTATGAAACATTATGAATAATGTTGTATAATGTTGTATTTCTGTTGAATGATGTTGGGCCTATGTTAGAACTATGTTTGAATGATGTTGGACCTATGTTAGAACTTCAAATTTGACATGCTATATGGATGTTGGAATTCTTTCGAAACTTTGGTAAACTCACATTCATGAAAAATGTGCTAAAAAAGAGCTCCAAAGCTAGGGTAAACGGCCTCATTTCTAAGCAAGATTTTTTTGACCTTGTCTATTTGAGCCAAATAACTTTCCTACACATATATGTTGGGGAACGTAGTAATTTCGAAAAAATTCCTACGCACACGCAAGATCATGGTGATGCATAGCAACGAGAGGGGAGAGTGTCATCTACGTACCCTCGTAGACCGTAAGCGGAAGCATTATCACAACGCGGTTGATGTAGTCGTACGTCTTCACGATCGACTGATCCTCAGTACCGAACGTATGACACCTCCGCGTTCAGCACATGTTCCGCTCGGTGACGTCCCGCGAACTCACGATCCAGTAGAGCTTCGGGGAAGAGCTTCGTCAGCACGACAGCGTGGTGACTGTGTTGATGAAGTTACCGACGCAGGGCTTCGCCTAAGCACCGCTACGATATGACCGAGGTGGATTATGGTGGAGGGGGCCCCGCACACGGCTAAGAGATCAATGATCAATTGTTGTGTCTCTGGGGTGCCCCCTGCCCCTGTATATAAAGGAGCAAGGGGGGAGGCCGGCCGGCCCTAGCAGGGCGCGCCAGGAGGAGTCCTACTCCCACCGGGAGTAGGATCCCCCCCTTTCCTAGTTGGACTAGGAGAGAAGGAAGGGGGAGAGAGGAAGGAAGGAAAGGGGGCGCCGCCCCCCCCCCTCCTAGTCCAGTTTGGACCAGAGGGGGAGGGGGCGCGCGGCCTGCCTGGCCTCCTCTCTCTCTCCACTATGGCCCATTAAGGCCCATATAATTACCGGGGGGTTCCGGTAACCTCCCGGTACTCCGGTAAAATCTCGATTTCACCCGGAACCATTCCGATGTCCAAATATAGGCTTCCAATATATCGATCTTTACGTCTCGACCATTTCAAGACTCCTCGTCATGTCCGTGATCATATCCGGGACTCCGAACTACCTTCGGTACATCAAAACACAAAAACTCATAATACCGATCGTCACAAAACTTTAAGCGTGCAGACCCTACGGGTTCGAGAACTATGTAGACATGACCGAGACACGTCTCTGGTCAATAACCAATAGCGGAACCTGGATGCTCATATTGGTTCCTACATACTCTACGAAGATCTTTATCAGTCAAACCGCATAACAACATACGTTGTTCCCTTTGTCATCGATATGTTACTTGCCCGAGATTCGATCTTCGGTATATCAATACCTAGCTCAATCTCGTTACCGGCAAGTCTCTTTACTCGTTCCGTAGTGCATCATCCCGTAACTAACTCATTAGTCACATTGCTTGCAAGGCTTATAGTGATGTGCATTACCGAGAGGGCCTAGAGATACCTCTCCGACAATCGGAGTGACAAATCCTAATCTCGATCTATGCCAACTCAACAAGTACCTTCGGAGACACCTGTAGAGAACCTTTATAATCACCCAGTTACGTTGTGACGTTTGGTAGCACACAAAGTGTTCCTCCGGTATTCGGGAGTTGCATAATCTCATAGTCATAGGAACATGTACAAGTCATGGAGAAAGCAATAGCAGTAAACTAAACGATCAAGTGCTAAGCTAACGAAATGGGTCAAGTCAATCACATCATTCTCCTAATGATGTGACCCCGTTAATCAAATGACAACTCATGTCCATGGCTAGGAAACTCAACCATCTTTGATCAATGAGCTAGTCAAGTAGAGGCATACTAGTGACACTATGTTTGTCTATGTATTCACACATGTATTATGTTTCCGATTAATACAATTCTAGCATGAATAAAAAACATTTATCGTGATATGAGGAAATAAATAATAACTTTATTATTGCCTCTAGGGCATATTTCCTTCAGTCTCCCACTTGCACTAGAGTCAATAATCTAGATTACACAGTAATGATTCTAACACCCATGGAGTCTTGGTGTTGATCATGTTTTGCTCGTGGAAGAGGCTTAGTCAACGGGTCTGCAACATTCAGATCCGTATGTATCTTGCAAATCTCTATGTCTCCCACCTGGACTTGATCCCGGATGGAATTGAAGCGTCTCTTGATGTGCTTGGTCCTCTTGTGAAATCTGGATTCCTTTGCCATGGCAATTGCACCAGTATTGTCACAAAAGATTTTCATTGGACCCGATGCACTAGGTATGACACCTAGATCGGATATGAACTCCTTCATCCAAACTCCTTCATTTGCTGCTTCTGAAGCAGCTATGTACTCCGCTTCACACGTAGATCCCACCACGACGCTTTGTTTAGAACTGCACCAACTGACAGCTCCACCGTTCACTAAAAACACGTATCCGGTTTGCGATTTAGAATTGTCTGGATCAGTGTCAAAGCTTGCATCGACGTAACCATTTATGACAAGCTCTTTGTCACCTCCATAAACAAGAAACATATCCTTAGTCCTTTTCAGGTATTTCAGGATGTTCTTGACCGCTGTCCAGTGATCCACTCCTGGATTACTTTGGTACCTCCCTGCTAAACTAATAGCAAGGCACACATCAGGTCTGGTACACAACATTGCATACATGATAGAACCTATGGCTGAAGCATAGGGAATACTTTTCATTTTCTCTCTATCTTCTGCAGTGGTCGAGCATTGAGTTTGATTCAACTTCACAAAATGATTCGGACAGACTTAAGCATCGCTACGGGTGAGCAAGTCTCATCGTAGTCAACCCCTTGAACTTGTCGAAAACCTTTTGCAACAAGTCGAGCTTTGTAAACAGTAACATTACCGTCAGCGTCAGTCTTCTTCCTGAAGATCCATTTATTCTCTATGGCTTGCCGATCATCGGGCAAGTCAACCAAAGTCCACAATTTGTTCTCATACATGGATCCCATCTCAGATTTCATGGCCTCAAGCCATTTTGCGGAATCTGGGCTCACCATCGCTTCTTCATAGTTCGTAGGTTCGCCATGGTCAAGTAACATGACTTCCAGAACAGGATTACCGTACCACTCTGGTGCGGATCTTACTCTGGTTGACCTATGAGTTTCGGTAGTAACTTGATCTGAAGTTTCATGATCAATATCATTAGCTTCCTCACTAATTGGTGTTGGTGTCACAGGAACCGGCTTCTGTGATGAACTACTTTCCAATAAGGGAGCAGGTACAGTTACCTCATCAAGTTCTACTTTCCTCCCACTCACTTCTTTCGAGAGAAACTCCTTCTCTAGAAAGGATCCATTCTTAGCAACGAATGTATTGCCTCCAGATCTGTGATAGAAGGTGTACCCAACAGTTTCCTTTGGGTATCCTATGAAGACACATTTCTCTGATTTGGGTTCGAGCTTATCAGGATGAAGCTTGATACGTCTCCATCGTATCTATAATTTTTTATTGTTCCATGCCAATATTATACAACTTTCATATACTTTTGGCAACTTTTTATATTATTTTTGGGACTAACATATTGATCCAGTGCCCAGTGCCAGTTCCTGTTTGTTGCATGTTTTATGTTTCGCAGAATATCCATATCAAACGGAATCCAAACGGGATAAAAACGTACGGAGCTTATTTTTGGAATATTTGGAAAATTCCAGAAGAAGAATCAACGCGAGACGGTGCCCGAGGTGGCCACGAGGCAGGGGGCGCGCCCCTGACCCTCGTGGGCCACCCTTAAGGCGGTTGATGCTCTACTTTCGCCGCAAGAAAGCTAATTTTTGGAAAAAGATCTGGGCGAAGGTTTCAATCCAATCAGAGTTACGGATCTCCAGATATAAAAGAAACGGTGAAAGGGCAGCAGACGAGAACGCAGAAACAGAGAGAGACAGAGAGATAGATCCAATTTTGGAGGGGCTCTCGCCCCTCCCATGCCATGGAGGCCAAGGACCAGAGGGGAAACCCTTCTCCCATCTAGGGAGGAGGTCAAGGAAGAATAAGACGAAGGGTCCCCCTCTCCCCTTCTCTTCCGGTGGCGCCGGAACGCCGCCGTGGCCATCATCATCACCGCAATATTCACCAACAACTTCACCGCCATCATCACCAACTCTTCCCCCCTCTATGCATTGGTGTAACCTCTCTCTTACCCGCTGTAATCTCTACTTAAACATGGTGCTCAACGCTATATATTATTTCCCAATGAGGTATGCCTATCCTATGATGTTTGAGTAGATCTGTTTTGTCCTATGGGCAGTTTGATGATCAAGATTGGTTTGAGTTGCATGTTTTATTATTGGTGCTCTCCTATGGTGCTCTCCGTGTCGCGCAAGCATGAGGGATTCCCGCTGTAGGGTTTGCAATATGTTCATGATTTGCTTATGGTGGGTGGCGTGAGTGACAGAAGCACAGACCCGAGTAAGTAGGTTGTTTGCGTATGGGATAAAGGGGACTTGATGCTTTAATGCTATGGTTGGGTTTTACCTTAATGATCTTTAGTAGTTGCGGATGCTTGCTAGAGTTCCAATCATAAGTGCATATGATCCAAGTAGAGAAAGTATGTTAGCTTATGCCTCTCCCTCAAATAAAATTGCAATAATGATTACCGGTCTAGTTATCGATTGCCTAGGGACAAATAACTTTCTCGTAACAAAAAGCTCTCTACTAAAACTAATTTAGTTGTGTCTTTATCTAAACAGCCCCTACTTTTTATTTACGTGCTCCTTATATTCTTGCAAGCCTATCCAAAAACACCTACAAAGTACTTCTAGTTTCATACTTGTTCTAGGTAAAGCGAACGTCAAGCGTGCGTAGAGTTGTATCGGTGGTCGATAGAACTTGAGGGAATATTTGTTCTACCTTTAGCTCCTCGTTGGGTTCGACACTCTTACTTATCGAAAGAGGCTACAATTGATTCCCTATACTTGTGGGTTATCAAGACCTTTTTCTGGCGCCGTTGCGGGGGAGCAATAGCGTGGGGTGAATATTCTCGTGTGTGCTTGTTTGCTTTATCACTAAGTAATTTTTATTTGCTGTTCTTAGTTGTTCTCTATCTTTAGTTATGGATATGGAACACGAAATACCAAAAAAATTAGGTGTACTTGCTACTCATGGAGATGGGGAACCTCCTAAAACCCTCGATGCTCGTTATGTGAAAGATATTATGTACTACTTTGATAATCCTGAGAAAACCCCATTCAATTTGTAATGGGAGTAACGTTGGATCAACGTGAATACTTTAGGGATTATCGCTTGACACAAAAAGGGAAACTATTATGGGATCAAATTCATATATTCAAGTGGTATGCTAGGCAACTATGCTTGAGTTATGATTATACTTGTTGCTCTAGGATGAAGGCTCCACACCTTCCCTTTTCATGCAAATTTAATGATAATAAAACCTTAGCTTCTTATGCTAATGGTATATATGATTACTATGATGTGGAACAAATAGAAGAATTTGTTGCTTTTATGGGTGCTTATGAAATTGAATCTATGTTTAAAGAGTTTGAAGATTTTGATGATGCTGTTTATAGACCTGAAAATTTAGCTATCCTCAAATATTGCTATGAGAATTATGAATACAATTCCGATATTAATGCACTTATTGAGAAAGTCTCCGCTGTCCAAGAAGAGACTAATATTTTGCAGGAATCTATGGAAGAAGAAGTTGATGAAACTGTGAGCTCATTGGATGAAAAAGATGAGGAGGAGAGCGAAGAACAAAAGGAGGAAGAGCGGATTGATCACCCGTGCCCACCTTCTAATGAGAGTAACTCTTCAACTCATACATTGTTTAATTCCCCTTCGTGCTTACCGAAGGATGATTGCTATGATGACTGTTATGATCCCTTTGATTCTTTTGAAATATCCCTTTTTGATGATGCTTGCTATGCTTGTGGCCAAGATGCCAATATGAATTATGCTTATGGAGATGAACTTGCTATAGTTCCTTATGTTAAACATGAAATTGTTGCTATTGCACCCACGCATGATAGTCCTATTATCTTTTTGAATTCTCCAACTACACTATATCGGAGAAGTTTGCCTTATTAAGGATTATATTGATGGGTTGCCTTTTACCGTTGCACATGATGATTTCGATAGATATAATATGCATGTGCTTGCTGCTCCTACTTGCAATTATTATGAGAGAGGAACTATATCTCCACCTCTCTATGTTTCCAACATGATAAAATTGCAAGAAACTGTTTATACTATGCATTGGCCTTTACTATGTGTGCATGAATTGTTCTTTTATGACATGCCGATGCATAGGAAGAGAGTTAGACTTCGTCATTACATGATATATGTTGATTTGTGCTCACTACTAAATTATAAATCATTGCTAATTAAAATTGGCTTTGATATACCTTGGGATCCGGGTGGATTCATTACTTGAGCACTATATGCCTAGCTTAATGGCTTTAAAGAAAGCGCTGCCAGGGAGACAACCCGGAAGTTTTAGAGAGTCATTTATTTCTGTTGAGTGCTTTTATATAGTTTAAAAAACAAAAAATAAAGAGGGGAACCCAAAACTTTTTCAAAAAGAAGCGAAAGTGAGAAAGACGAGCATTCTTGAAGTGGGAGCTAGCCTTGAACTTTGTTCATGCTCACGGAAACTTTGTGAATCTTAATTAATGAAACTTTTCAATAAAAATAATTACCCCCTTGTACAATTCCATTGTATTATAAAAATAATGTGCTAAGGTTTGCCTTTAGGATGTTTACAATGCTTGTTGGTTTGTACGGTGCAGGATAGAAACTTTGGCTGTAGTGCTCGATTTTTCATTTTTTACTGGAACGTCAAACAGTTATGATTCTTTTTTCACTGTCTTTCTATACAAATTGTTTATTTTTCCTAATTTTGGCAGAATTTTTCAAGTATCAGAAGTATGGTGAATGTTCAGATTATTACAGACTGTTCTGTTTTAGACAGATTCTGTTTTTGATGCATAGTTTGCTTGTTTTGATGAAACTATCGATTTATATCAGTGGATTAAGCCATGGAAAAGTTATACTACAGTAGACACAATGCCAAAACAAAATATGAATTGGTTTTCAACAGTACTTAGAGTAGTGGTTTGCTTTATTATACTAACGGATCTTACCGAGTTTTCTGTTGAAGTTTTGTGTGGATGAAGTGTTCGATGATCGAGAAGGTCTCGATGTGAGAAGAAGGAAGAGAGGCAAGAGCTCAAGCTTGGGGATGCCCAAGGCACCCCAAGTAAATATTCAAGGAGACTCAAGCGTCTAAGCTTGGGGATGCCCCGGAAGGCATCCCCTCTTTCTTCAACAAGTATCGGTATGTTTTCGGATTCGTTTCGTTCATGTGATATGTGCAAATCTTGGAGCGTCTTTTGCATTTAGTTTTCATTTTTCTTTTATGCACCATGCTGGTATGAGATAGTCCTTGGTTGATTTATAGAATGCTCTTTGCACTTCACTTATATCTTTTGAGTATGGCTTTATAGAATGCTTCATGTGCTTCACTTATATCATTTGAAGTTTGGATTGCCTGTTTCTCTTTACATAGAAAACCGCCATTTGTAGAATGCTCTTTTGCTTCACTTATATTTGTTAGAGCGTGGGCATATCTTTTGTAGAAAGAATTAAACTCTCGTGCTTCACTTATATCTATTTAGAGAGATGACAGGAACTGGTCATTCACATGGTTAGTCATAAAATCCTACATAAAACTTGTAGATCACTGAATATGATATGTTTGATTCCTTGCAATAGTTTTGCGATATAAAGATGGTGATATTATAGTCATGCTAGTGGGTAGTTGTGGATTGTAGAAATACTTGTGTTGAAGTTTGTGATTCCCGTAGCATGCACGTATGGTGAACCGTTATGTGATGAAGTCGGAGCATGATTTATTTATTGATTGTCTTCCTTATGAGTGGCGGTCGGGGACGAGCGATGGTCTTTTCCTACCAATCTATCCCCCTAGGAGCATGCGCGTAGTACTTTGTTTCGATGACTAATAGATTTTTGCAATAAGTATGTGAGTTCTTTATGACTAATGTTGAGTCCATGGATTATACGCACTCTCACCCTTCCATCATTGCTAGCCTCTTCGGTACCGTGCATTGCCCTTTCTCACCTCGAGAGTTGGTGCAAACTTCGCCGGTGCGTCCAAACCCCGTGATACGATACGCTCTATCACACATAAACCTCCTTATATCTTCCTCAAAACAGCCACCATGCCTACCTATCATGGCATTTCTATAGCCATTCCGAGATATATTGCCATGCAACTTCCATCATCATCATATACATGACTCGAGCATTCATTGTCATATTGCTTTGCATGATCGTAAGATAGCTAGCATGATATTTTCATGGCTTGTCCGTTTTTTATATCTTTGCTACGCTAGATCATTGCACATCCCGGTACACCGCCGGAGGCATTCATATAGAGTCATACCTTTGTTCTAGTATCGAGTTGTAATATTGAGTTGTAAGTAAATAAAAGTGTGATGATCATCATTATTAGAGCATTGCCCCAGTGAGGAAAGGATGATGGAGACTATGATTCCCCCATATTCGGGATGAGACTCCGGACTTTACAAAAAAATAAAAGAGGCCAAAGAAGCCCAAATAAAAAAAGAGGCCAAAGAAGCCCACCAAAAAATAAAAAAATATATATATAAAAAATGAGAGAAAAAGAGAGAAGGGGCAATGTTACTATCCTTTTACCACACTTGTGCTTCAGAGTAGCACCATGTTCTTCATATAGAGAGTCTCTTGAGTTATCACTTTCATATACTAGTGGGAATTTTCATTATAGAACTTGGCTTGTATATTCCGATGATGGGCTTCCTCAAATGCCCGAGGTCTTCATGAGCAAGCAAGTTGGATGCACACCCACTTAGTTTCAGTTTGAGCTTTCATACACTTATAGCTCTTAGTGCATCCGTTGCATGGCAATCCCTACTCCTCGCATTGACATCAATTGATGGGCATCTCCATAGCCCGTTGATTAGCCGCGTTGATGTGAGACTTTCTCCTTTTTGTCTTCTCCACACAACCTCCACCATCATATTCTATTTCCACCTATAGTGCTATGTCCATGGCTCATGCTCATGTATTGCGTGAAAGTTGAAAAGGTTTGAGAACATCAAAAGTTTGAAACAATTGCTTGGCTTGTCATCGGGGTTGTGCATGATGTGAATATTTTGTGTGGTGAAGATGGACCATAGCCAGACTATATGATTTTGTAGGGATAACTTTCTTTGGCCATGTTATTTTGAAAAGACATGATTGCTTTATTAGTAGGCTTGGAGTATTATTGTGTTTATGTCAAATGATAGACTATTGCTTTGAATCACTCGTGTCTTAATATTCATGCCATGATTAGATACATGATCAAGATTATGCTAGGTAGCCTTCCACATCAAAAATTATCTTTTTTATCATTTACCTACTCGAGGACGAGCAGGAATTAAGCTTGGGGATGCTGATACGTCTCCGTCGTATCTATAATTTTTGATTGTTCCATGCCAATATTATACAACTTTCATATACTTTTGGCAACTTTTTATATTATTTTTGGGACTAATATATTGATCCACTGCCCAGTGCCAGTTCTTGTTTGTTGCATGTTTTATGTTTCGCAGAATATCCATATCAAACGGAATCCAAACAGGATAAAAACGGACGGAGCTTATTTTTGGAATATTTGGAAAATTCCGGAAGAAGAATCAACGCGAGACGGTGCCCGAGGTGGCCACGAGGCAGGGGGGCGCCTGCCCCCTGGGCGCGCCCCTGACCCTCATGGGCCACCCGTAAGGCGGTTGATGCTCTACTTTGGCCGCAAGAAAGCTAATTTTTGGAAAAAGATCTGGGCGAAGGTTTCAATCCAATCGGAGTTACGGATCTCCAGATATAAAAGAAACGGTGAAAGGGCAGCAGACGAGAACGCAGAAACAGGGAGAGACAGAGAGATAGATCCAATTTCGGAGGGGCTCTCGCCCCTCCCACGCCATGGAGGCCAAGGACCAGAGGGGAAACCCTTCTCCCATCTAGGGAGGAGGTCAAGGAAGAAGAAGACGAAGGGGCCCCCTCTCCCCTTCTCTTCCGGTGGCGCTGAAACGCCGCCGTGGCCATCATCATCACCGCAATCTTCACCAACAACTTCACCGCCATCATCACCAACTCTTCCCCCCTCTATGCAGCGGTGTAACCTCTCTCTTACCCGCTGTAATCTCTACTTAAACATGGTGCTCAACGCTATATATTATTTCCCAATGATGTATGGCTATCCTATGATGTTTGAGTAGATCTGTTTTGTCCTATGGGCTATTTGATGATCAAGATTGGTTTGAGTTGCATGTTTTATTATTGGTGCTGTCCTATGGTGCTCTCCGTGTCGCGCAAGCGTGAGGGATCCCCGCTGTAGGGTTTGCAATATGTTCATGATTTGCTTATGGTGGGTGGCGTGAGTGACAGAAGCACAGACCCGAGTAAGTAGGTTGTTTGCGTATGGGATAAAGGGGACTTGATGCTTTAATGCTATGGTTGGGTTTTACCTTAATGATCTTTAGTAGTTGCGGATGCTTGCTAGAGTTCCAATCATAAGTGCATATGATCCAAGTACAGAAAGTATGTTAGCTTATGCCTCTCCCTCAAATAAAATTGCAATAATGATTACCGGTCTAGTTATCGATTGCCTAGGGACAAATAACTTTCTCGTAACAAAAAGCTCTCTACTAAAACTAATTTAGTTGTGTCTTTATCTAAACAGCCCCTACTTTTATTTACGTGCTCTTTATATTCTTGCAAGCCTATCCAAAAACACCTACAAAGTACTTCTAGTTTCATACTTGTTCTAGGTAAGCGAACGTCAAGCGTGCGTAGAGTTGTATCGGTGGTCGATAGAACTTGAGGGAATATTTGTTCTACCTTTAGCTCCTCGTTGGGTTCGACACTCTTACTTATCGAAAGAGGCTACAATTGATCCCCTATACTTGTGGGTTATCAAAGCTTTTTCACATAAGCATCGCAGCCACAAACTTTAAGAAACGACAAATTTGGTTTCTTGCCAAACCATAGTTCATAAGGCGTCGTCTCAACGGATTTCGATGGTGCCCTATTTAACGTGAATGCAGCCGTCTCTAAAGCATAACCCCAAAACGATAGCGGTAAATCAGTAAGAGACATCATAGATCGCACCATATCTAGTAAAGTACGATTACGATGTTCGGACACAGCATTACGCTGTGGTGTTCTAGGTGGCGTGAGTTGCGAAACTATTCCGCATTGTTTCAAATGAAGACCAAACTCGTAACTCAAATATTCTCCTCCATGATCAGATTGTAGAAACTTTATTTTCTTGTTACGATGATTTTCCACTTCACTCTGAAATTCTTTGAACTTTTCAAATGTTAAAGACTTATGTTTCATTAAGTAGATATACCCATCTCTGCTCAAATCATCTGTGAAGGTGAGAAAATAACGATACCCGCCGCGAGCCTCAATATTCATTGGACCACATACATCAGTATGTATGATTTCCAACAAATCTGTAGCTCGCTCCATTGTTTCGGAGAACGGCGTTTTAGTCATCTTGCCCATGAGGCATGGTTCGCAAGTACCAAGTGATTCATAATCAAGTGATTCCAAAAGTCCATCAGTATGGAGTTTCTTCATGCGCTTTACACCAATATGACCCAAACGGCAGTGTCACAAATAAGTTGCACTATCATTATCAACTCTCCATCTTTTGGCTTCAACATTATGAATATGTGTATCACTACTATCAAGATTCAACAAAAATAGACCACTCTTCAAGGGTGCATGACCATAAAATATATTACTCATATAAATAGAACAACCATTATTTTCAGATTTAAATGAATAACCGTCTCGCATCAAACAAGATCCAGATATAATGTTCACGCTCAACGCTGGCACCAAATAACAATTATTCAGGTCTAAAACTAATCCCGAAGGTAGATGTAGAGGTAGCGTGCCGACGGCGATCACATCGACTTTGGAACCATTTCCCACGCGCATCGTCACCTCGTCCTTAGCCAATCTTCGCTCAATCTGTAGTCCCTGTTTCGAGTTGCAAATATTAGCAAGAGAACCAGTATCAAATACCCAGGTGCTACTACGAGCTTTAGTAAGGTACACATCAATAATATGTATATCACATATACCTTTGTTCACCTTGTCATCCTTCTTATCCGCCAAATACTTGGGGCAGTTTTGCTTCCAGTGACCAGTCTATTTGCAGTAGAAGCACTCAGTCTCAGGCATAGGTCCAGACTTAGGTTTCTTCTCCTGAGCAGCAACTTGTTTGTTGTTCTTCTTGAAGTTCCCTTTCCTCTTCCCTTTACCCTTTTTCTTGAAACTGGTGGTCTTGTTGACCATCAACACTTGATGCTCCTTCTTGATTTCTACCTCCGCAGCCTTTTGCATTGCGAAGAGCTAGGGAATTGTCTCATACATCCCTTGCATATTATAGTTCATCACGAAGCTCTTGTAGCTTGGTGGCAGTGATTGAAGAATTCTGTCAATGACACTATCATCTGGAAGATTAACTCCCAGTTGAATCAAGTGGTTATTATACCCAGACAATTTGAGTATATGTTCACTGACAGAACTACTCTCCTCCATCTTGCAGCTGTAGAACTTATTGGAGACTTCATACCTCTCAATCCGGGCATTTGCTTGAAATATTAACTTCAACTCCTGGAACATCTCATATGCTCCATGACGTTCAAAACGTCGTTGAAGTCCCGGTTCTAAGCCGTAAAGCATGGCACACTGAACTATCGAGTAGTCATCAGCTTTGCTCTGCCAGACATTCTTAACGTCGTCAGTTGCATCTGCAGCAGGCCTGGCACCCAGTGGTGCTTCCAGGACGTAATTCTTCTGTGCAGCAATGAGGATAATCCTCAAGTTACGGACCCAGTCCGTGTAATTGCTACCATCATCTTTCAACTTTGCTTTCTCAAGGAACGCATTAAAATTAACCGGAACAACAGCACGGGCCATCTATCTACAACAACATAGACAAGCAAAATACTATCAGGTACTAAGTTCATGATAAATTTAAGTTCAATTAATCATATTACTTAAGAACTCCCACTTAGATAGACATCTCTCTTATCATCTAAGTGATCACGTGATCCAAATCAACTAAACCATAACTGATCATCACGTGAAATGGAGTAGTTTTCAACGGTGAACATCACTATGTTGATCATATCTACTATATGATTCACGTTCGACCTTTCGGTCTCATTGTTCCGAGGCCATATCTGCATATGCTAGGCTCGTCAAGTTTAACCCGAGTATTTCTGCATGTGCAAAACTGGCTTGCACCCGTTGTATGTGAACGTAGAGCTTATCACACCCGATCATCACGTGGTGTCTCGGCACGACGAACATTGGCAACGATGCATACTGATACGTCTCCAACGTATCTATAATTTATGAAGTATTCATGCTATTATATTATCTGTTTTGGATGTTTATGGGCTTTACTAAACACTTTTATATTATTTTTGGGACTAACCTATTAACCGGAGGCCCAGCCCAAATTGCTGTTTTCTTGCCTATTTCAGTGTTTCGAAGAAAAGGAATATCAAACGGAGTCCAAACGGAATGAAACCTTCGGGAGAGTTATTTTTGGAACGGAAGCAATCCAGGAGACTTGGAGTAGACGTCAGGGAAGCTTCGAGGAAGCCACGAGGCAGGGAGGCGCGCCCTACCCCCTGGGCGTGCCCCCCACCCTCGTGGGCCCCTCGTGGCTCCCCTGACCGACTTCTTTCGCCTATATATGTCCATATACCCTAAAAACATCGAGGAACAGAATAGATCGGGAGTTCCGCCGCCGCAAGCCCCTGTAGCCACCAAAAACCAATCGGGACCCTGTTCCGGCACCCTGCCGGAGGGGGGGATCCCTCACCGGTGGCCATCTTCATCATCCCGGCACTCTCCATGACGAGGAGGGAGTAGTTCACCCTCGGGGCTGAGGGTATGTACCAGTAGCTATTTGTTTGATCTCTCTCTCTCTCGTGTTCTTGAGGTGGTACGATCTTGATGTATCGCGAGCTTTGCTATTATAGTTGGATCTTATGATGTTTCTCCCCCTCTACTCTCTTGTAATGGATTGAGTTTTCCCTTTGAAGTTATCTTGTCGGATTGAGTCTTTAAGGATTTGAGAACACTTGATGTATGTCTTGCATGTGCTTATCTGTGGTGACATTAGGATATTCACGTGATCTACTTGATGTATGTTTTGGTGATCAACTTGCGGGTTCCGTAATCTCGTTGACTTATGCATACGGGTTTACACATGTTTTCTTCCTGACTCTCCGGTAGAAACTTTGGGGCACTCTTTGAAGTACTTTGTGTTGGTTTGAATAGATGAATATGAGATTGTGTGATGCATATCGTATAATCATACCCACGGATACTTGAGGTGACATTGGAGTATCTAGGTGACATTAGGGTTTTGGTTGATTTGTGTCTTAAGGTGTTATTCTAGTACGAGCTCTATTATAGATCGAACGGAAAGAATAGCTACGTGTTATTTTACTACGGACTCTTGAATAGATCGGTCAGAAAGAATAACTTTGAGGTGGTTTCGTACCCTACAATAATCTCTTCCTTTGTTCTCTGCTATTAGTGACTTTGGAGTGACTCTTTGTTGCATGTTGAGGGATAGTTATATGATCCAATTATGTTATTATTGTTGAGAGAACTTGCACTAGTGAAAGTATGAACCCTAGGCCTTGTTTCAACGCATTGCAATACCGTTTGTGCTCACTTTTATCATTAGCTACCTTGCTGTTTTTATATTTTCTGATTACAAAAACCTATATCTACCATCCATATTGCACTTGTATCACCATCTCTTCGCTGAACTAGTGCACCTATACAATTTACCATTGTATTGGGTGTGTTGGGGACACAAGAGACTCTTTGTTATTTGGTTGCAGGGTTGCTTGAGAGAGACCATCTTCATCGTACGCCTCCCACGGATTGATAAACCTTAGGTCATCCACTTGAGGGTGTCGGTGTGGAACGACACCTATGGGATCACAAGAATCCCTACTACGGTTGCCGGGACGCAGGGTTGCAAGAAGAGTAGGATCAGTAGCCAGCACGAGGATCGTTTACCAAGGTTCGGCCCGCGAGGATGCGTAAAACCCTAGTCCTGCTTTGGTGGGTGTATTTCAGAGAGTTCTTGAGCTCTCGAACTAGCTGTGGTGAGCGTGCGGTTCGAAAGAGCCGAATCCTTCTCCAGTATGCCATGGGCCTCCTTTTATAGGTGAAAGGGGCTGCCATAGTGGCATACAGGAGGTGGAAAGGCGCACAGTGCTATGAGCTTATCGCTTGTATTACAGGACAAGACACATTTAATGCGCTGCTGAGGTGTCCCCTTGCTTTATCGGGGACGGGGGCGAGGCCCGTCCCGTCCGTCGCCGCTCCTCCTTGCTTCGACACGCGCCCTGGCCAGCGATGCGTGTAGCGCCACGTAGGCAGGCAGGCAGCTGAGGTGGCGCGGTGGTAGGGTCTTCACGAAGATCTGCATGTCGCCACGCAGGCGTGTGCTGAGTTGGCCTGGAAGCTGCATGCTGCCACGCAGGTGCCTGCCCATCTGGTCGGGCTGGCAGCTGCATATGAACGGCGGTAGAGACTTGGTTGGTGCGGGCCTGGTAGTGGCCCTGCTGGCGTCTTTGGAGAGAGCCTTGCCGGGTGGCCCGGCAAAGGTCTTGCCGTGGCGCGCTGTCGTCCCCAGCAAGGACCTTGCCGGGGGTCTGGTGGCCTTCCTCGGCAAGGATCTTGCCGAGGATCATCGTCTTCTAATCCTCATCTGATCTTGAATATGTCTTCACAAAGATCTGCATGCCACCACAGAGGTGCCTCCCGAACCCCGGCCCCACGTGGATGATGGTGTTGGGGACCGTGGGCTCAAGGGTGGCTCGCTCTGTTGATGTGGGGCGAGCTGCCCCGGCAAGGGTCTTGTCGGGGCTGCTGAGGCTGCCCCGGCAAGGGCCTTGCCGGGGGAACCTGCTTCATCCCTCTGTTCTTTGTGGTCTTGGCCTTGGCGTTGCTCTGGTTGTCTTGGGCTTCGGTCTTACCTTGGCTCACCTCCCCTGATCTGCTTGGTGTGACCGTGGGCACGGCTCCGACTGCCCATGCACAGGTAAAGGGGTACAAAAGTGCGCCCCTCTTTTTGTACACCGACAGGAGCCCCCGGGCCTAGGCCACACATAAGCGCGACGCGTTGTTGGTCCAGGCCCAAAACGGTGCACGGGCAGGCGGGACGTTTTTTACCGTGGTAAAACTTTTCGCGTGCCGCGCTTCCCACCCCCCCCCCCCGGGCGGCGCGGCGTGTCGTGGAGGGGTGCGCGTGACGTGGGCGGCATGCGTGGGGCGGTTCCTGCACGCATGCGTCACATCGTAGTAAATGGGCAGCGCGACCCGCGGCTTCCCCATAAAAAGGGATAACCGCGAGCGCATTATTCCTTTCACCCTTCGCGCAATCCCAATCTCGAAAGCTTCCGCTCGTCTTCTTCTTCTTCTTCTTCAAGCTTTGCCCCTGCTCGCCGCCATTGTGTTTCCGTCGCCCTCTGCCTTGCCCTTCTCCCCCAGCCGCCATGGCGCCGAAATCCATCAAGGGCAAGGGGGTGGCCGAGGATGCCGGAGCGGCGGAGACGCCGGAGAGTGCGCTGGCGGTGTAGCGGACGCAGTCTGCCTTCTTCCCCTTGACAGTTGACGTGTTCGAGCTTCGGGAATCCTTCAGGCCCTTGTGGGGGGTGAAGACGGGGGGAGAGAAGTCGGGGCACCCAGCCACGCGCGTCATCCCCGCCGACTGCGCCGAGGCTGCCCCAAATCGGTACCCCTTCTTTGTCGATTATTTTTCCTGCGGGCTTTGTCCTTCCTTCTCTGATTTCTTCAGCGACATCATGCACACCTTTGGCTTCCGCCTTCTGGATTTTACCCCGAATGCGGTGGCATGCATGGCCCTTTTCGCGCATCTCTGCAAGGGCTTCGCCGGGGTGCACCCCAACACGGCACTCTTTCGCCATTACTTCTCCCCTCGGATCCAACCAGGGGGTGCCATCTCCGGCTGCATCACCTGGGTCTCAAGGTCCAAGGGAGCGTATCCGGAGGGCGCCATGAAGGAGAGGTGGGAAGAATGGCGGGGCCCGTGGTGCTGGATCGAGGAGAAGGACCCGTCGGCGTTCTGCGAAGTTCGCCGGGTGCCGCCGGTCCGCACAAGCGATTGGAGCGACGTCGATGCCGACGACGAGAAGCTCACGGTCGCCACCACCAGGCTCCTCCGGCTTACCGAGGCCGGGCTCACCCTTGAGATGATCGGGGCGGACTTCATCCGGCGCCGGATCGCTCCACTGCACAACAAGGGGAGGCCGGCCTGGCTCTTCACGAACCCCGCCGACATCATGCGGCTTCGTCCCGGCCTCGACCACAACTTCACAGTGATGGGACACGCCCATTTCTGCCAGCGGCTCTTCCAGCTCGATGTGGGCCGCGACGGCGAGGTCGAGCGGACCGGCAAGGTCGCGAGGGCCGCCGCGAAGGCCGGCAAGGTCTTCAAGGGGCCTTTGTTCAAGCTGCCGGCGGGAGTGGTCCCGTTGTGTAACAATTCGCGCCGGTCCGACATCATCGCCATGATGCCGGACTGCAACGCGCATGGCCCTGACCCGAACTGGGTCGAGCTGGAGGACGTCCAGGTGCAGCAGTTCTTCGACACTGTGCACGAGGGGTACATCAACGCCGACACCGAGCGGCTGCTTGTCCAGGACACCACCCAGGCGGAACTGGACTACATCGCCACCAGGGCGAGGGAGGCACAGCTCGCCGAGGAGGCCGGCAGTGCTGGCGGTGTGGAGGACAAGGCTGCGATGGCCGCGGAGGAGGAGGAGCTCGCCCGGTGGGCGGCGGCCGCCGGGGAAGCCAGCAGCGCCGGCACCGAGGCTCCCCTGGTTGAGGAAGCGGCCGACGAGTCGTAGGAGGAGGAGGCCGGGGTTGTTGATCCTCCGGCCATGGGGAGAGGGCAAGTCCTGCGGCGAGCCACTTCCGGCGAGCCGGTGCAGCCGGCCAGGGCCGCGCGGCTACCAAGGTCCTCGGAGGAGGCCGCGTGTCAGACGAGGGCCGCGGCGGCGAAGAAGGTGGTGAAGGCTGCGGCGGCGAGGAAGAAGGCAGCCGCTTCTTCTCCGCCCAGGCGCACGCAGACCCCGCCCTCCTCTCCTCCTCCAACAGATGCCGATGCAGGGGTCACTTTTGACTACGGATCCCTCAGCCCGAGGAGGAAGAGGAAAGCAGCAGAGGAGGAGGCGGACGATGAGTAAGTATCTGACTCCTTCCCGTCATCTCTGCCTCTTCAATCTGTGTCACTTGTCTTGACTTGTCTGCGTCTTTGCAGGGACGTGGAGACGCTGGCCCAGAGAGTAAAGAGGGCCAAGGTCTCGGCCATTGGCCAGCCCCGGCTGGTACTTCGAGGGCACCACTGGTGGTGTTGAGCAGCCCGGACAGCAGCCCCCGGCCCAGCCCCTAGTGTAAGTTCATCACTCTCCCCTTGTCGAGATGTGTCAGGGGCACGACACTTTGGTGCTGACCTTGTCGGGTATGCAGGAGGAGAGCAGCAGCAGGAGGAGCCGCAGAGGGCTACTCCCAACACACCGCCCCCATCGACCACACCGCCTCGGGGGGCGTCCCCGGTAAGGGCGCCAAGCACCGAGCCCACGCACATGGAGGAGGAGGAGGAGAACTTGGGTGCTGGCGGCTTCGCCTCGACGCCAAACGTTGGCAGGGAGGGGACTTCCGTTTCCCAGCCTGGTACTGGCGCTGGTAAGTCGCTCGCCCTTCGTCCCTATTCCTTTTTCTTTCTGGCTCTTGGTCTTGGCCTTGCTTCACTCCCTTCAGCGGTGTCCAGATTCCTCCTCGGTGAGCCCAGAGGACGTGGACGCCGTCATTGAGGACGTCGCCAAGGCCGCCGAGGCGGACGCCGAGAAGATCGCCGCCGAGGAGGCCACCGAGGGCGCTTCTGAGGACGCCGCCAAGGGGCCTGCCGGGGAGGCCGGGGAGGCCACCGCTGAGGAGACCGGCAAGGGGCCTGCCGGGGAGGCCGGCAGGGCCGCTGCCGAGGAGGAGGAGGTGGCTGATGACCAGCCTTCCTCCTCTGCCGCTTCCGGCTCCGGCAGGTACCTGAGGGTGACTGACGACTTGTTCGTCCACCTTTCCAGGCGTGTCGAGCACCAGGACACCCGTCGAGGGAGAGGTGTTCGACGACGAAGTGCTTGCCGCCGCCGGGCTTGAGGTTGTCGACGAGCCGAGCGTTGGCGGTGACGGCTCGCAGGAAGAGAGGCTCCTCCACGCCATGGGCGCTAGCTACCGGAAGCTCCAGGCGCTCCACCGCACCCGCCTAAACAAAGCTAAGTCCAGGATGGCGGTGGTGGAGAAGACGGAGGCGGACCTCCAGAAGCGCGTCGCCGAGATGTAGGACTGGTTCTGCGAGGCTCACAAGGAGCTGAAGGCCACCCTGGGCGAGCTAGCCATGCGCGATGTGGAGCTCACCATGAAGCTGGCCGACATAGAGAAGGCCCAGAAGACGGCGGAGGGCTTGGCCGCGGCAGCCGAGGCCGCCCGGACTCAGCACCAGGCCGCACTGAACTCCCAGGAGGAGGACCTCGCTGCGCGCGAGGAGAAGCTTGCCGCCACGCTCCGCGGCAAGGATGAAGAGGTGCAGAAGCTTGTCTTGCAGCGGACCAGTGAGCTGGAGCAGAGGCACAAAGAGGCGCTCGATGCCCAGGCCCAGGTTCACGCCGACAAGGTGAAGGAGCTGGAGGTGGAGCGGGACGGGCTGAAGGAGCAGGCCCTCAAGCTGTCCCAGGAGAAGGACACGCTCAACAGTGCCCTGACGGAGGCGCAGGGCGCGGTCGTCAGCAGGGCCGGGGAGCTCTCCGACGCCAACAAGTCCATCAAAGACCTCACGGTGAAGCTGGAGGGCCTCGAGGGGATGCTCACGGAGGCCAAAACCCGGGAGGGGATCCTGGCCAAGGAGCTGGAGACCGAGAAGCAGTTGCGGAAGAACGAGGCCCGCTGGATCACGTGGAGGGCGAGAACCGCTGGCTCGATCGCCTTGCCACCGTTGCCAACCAGGCCGCCGCGCAGCTGGCCACCATGGGGATGCCGGACGTGAGGTATGCCCCAGAGCGGAGCGTGAGCGCCAACTGCAGCCTGACCCTGTTCTTTGAGAAGGTCGTCGGTGCTTTGGAGCGGCTTCACGCCAACCGGGCGGCCTCGCTGGCCGACGAGGCCCGGAGGCTTTGCCAGGGTGCCATGACCAAGGTTCTCACCAAGGTGGCATACTGGTACCCCGACCTCGACTTCGACGCCGCGCTGGAGAGCTTGCCGGAGGATACTGACCTCGCGCCGCTCAGGGAGCGCATCAAGCCCATCAGCCGCGTCGGCGGAATTCAAAGGGTAGAGGGCCAGCGCCGGGATTAGGCACCCCGTTTCTTATCGCCGCTGCAGGTTCACAAGCAAGACAATCGCTATCTCTAGTTAGAAACCGCAGCAACAATTTAATGTAATATGACTCTGCAGCACTTTTAGTATCATGCATGTTATTTTCCTATTCAATTTTTCCTTGTATGTCCACCCTACGTAACTGGGTAGGCTTGCCGGCGCGTAAACCCAGGGCGGCGTCTTGGGGACGGATCCCCATTGGCCTGCCGGGTGTGCTTGCTGCCGGGCGAACCACCTTACCGCCCTTAGCGCGGCCGCCCGAACTGTCGAGCTTGACTCAAGTCAGAGTCGGGAGCGTTGCCAAGTGCGGAAGGCTACCCCGCCACTCTCGATGCGGCCGCTTTGAGCTGTTGAGCAGACTCGAAACAGAACAAGGGCGTTGCCAATCGCGGTAGGGCCCCTTCGCGTGCAGGTTTTCCATACATAGGCAAATTCTCCGAGGACGATAACCTTATGTATAAAAGGGAATAACTCAAAGCTCTGAATGACTTAGCTTTTCTGTCGCCGCACTGGCGTCCTTCGCGTTTGCAAGCGGCGCTCTTTTCTCCTGGCCATCTCTTTCTTGGGATCCATGGCGACGAAGAACTGCTAGGCTAACTACTAGACCAGATTCTCGCAATTGCGCCCCCTACCTGGCGCGCCAAAGATGTCGGTGTGGAACGACACCTATGGGATCACAAGAATCACTACTATGGTTGTCGGGGCGCAGGGTTGCAAGAAGAGCAGGATCAGTAGCCAGCACGAGGATCGTTTACCCAGGTTCGGGCCGCGAGGATGCGTAAAACCCTAGTCCTGCTTTGGTGGGTGTATTTTAGAGAGTTCTTGAGCTCTCGAACTAGCTGTGGTGATCGTGTGGTTTGAAAGAGCCGAATCCTTCTCCAGTATGCCATGGGCCTCCTTTTATAGGCGAAAGGGGCTGCCACAGTGGCATACAGGAGGTGGAAAGGCGCGCAGTGCTATGAGCTTATCGCTCGTATTACAGGATAAGACGCATTTAATGCGCTGCTGAGGTGTCCCCTTGCTTTATCGGGGACGGGGGCGAGGCCCGTCCCGTCCGTCGCCGCTCCTCTTCGCTTCGACACGCGCCCTGGCCAGCGATGCATGCAGCGCCACGTAGGCAGGCAGGCAGCTGAGGTGGTGCGGTGGTAGGGTCTTCACGAAGATCTGCATGTCGCCACGCAGGCGTGTGCTGAGTTGGCCTGGAAGCTGCGTGTTGCCACGCAGGTGCCTGCCCAGCTGGTCGGGCTGGCAGCTACATGTGAACGGCGGTGGAGACTTGGTTGGTGCGGGCCTGGCAGTGGCCCTGCTGGCGTATTTGGCGAGAGCCTTGCCGGGTGGCCCGGCAAGGGTCTTGCCATGGCGCGCTATCATCCCCGGCAAGGACCTTGCCGGGGGTCTGGTGGCCTTCCTCGGCAAGGATCTTGCCGAGGATCGTCGTCTTCTAATCCTCATCTGATCTTGAATATGTCTTCACAAAGATCTGCATGCCACCACAGAGGTGCCTCCCGAGCCCCGGCCCCACGTGGATGACGGTGTTGGGGACCGTGGGCTCAAGGGTGGCTCGCTCTGTTGGTGTGGGGCGAACTGCCCCGGCAAGGGTCTTGCCGAGGCTGCTGAGGCTGCCCCGCCAAGGGCCTTGCCGGGGGAACCTGCTTCGTCCCTCTGCTCTTTGTGGTCTTGGCCTTGGCGTTTCTCTGGCTTTCTTGGGCTTCGGTCTTACCTTGGCTCACCTCCCCTGTTCTGCTTGGTGTGACCGTGGGCGCGGCTCCGACTGCCCGTACACAGGTAAAGGGGTACAAAAGTGCGCCCCTCTTTTTGTGCACCGACAGAGGGAAATTTGCTACTGTCCTACAAACTTCTACACTTGGAGGCCCAACAACGTCTTCAAGAAGAAGGTTGTGTAGTAGACATCACATACTCAGGGAGAACACTTGTACCTTGAAATTTAGTGAGAGATCATCTTATAATGCTACCGTTAATCAAAGCATAATAAGATGCATAAAGGATAAACATCACATGCAATCAGTATAAGTGATATGATATGGCCATCGTCATCTTGTGCCTTTGATCTCCATCTCCAAAGCACTGTCATGATCACCATCGTCACCGGCGCGACACCTTGATCTCCATCGTAGCATCGTTGTCGTCTCGCCAACTATTGCTTCTACGACTATCGCTACCGTTTAGTGATAAAGTAAAGCAATTACAGGGCTATTTCATTGCATACAATAAAGCGACAACCATATGGCTCCTGCCAGTTGCCGATTGTAGGGTAACGTAGCAGAAAACAAAAAATTTCCGACCTACGCACCAGCCCAGGACCACTATGGAGACTGCATACATGGTTTGATCTTTTTCGTTACCGACTCGTAGCGCAGCGGGAAGTAGAGTCGATGACGATCGGCGGTGCAGATCCCCGCAGCTAGGATTTACAACCTCCCAACCGCGAGGATGAATACCCTCATCCGCCATACGGACAGCCCTCCGGGAGGCGGTCGAACAGTCCCCCGGACGGTGTCGCGGACAGCCCTTCGGGAGGACCTTCGAAACTCGAACGGTCACTCGGACAGCCCTCCGGGAGAACCCACAGAACTCGGACCGTCACTTGGACAGCCCTTCGGGAGGCACTCTCGAACAGCCCCTCAGGGCACTAAGATCGAAACTACGACCTCTCTACAGAGTTGCACACATACGGTGTCAGCTATCCGGCAGGGCTTCGCCGTCCAGAACTAGTTCCTGCCGGAACCCAGACAGCCTTTCGGCTCTACGAAACTATTTCGCTGGGAGGGAGAGAAGAAGCCAGATCATTGCAATGGCATGTATGTGAGAAGGGATGATCCTTTAGGCAGCCCCCTCCACCCCTATTTATAGGCCAAGCCCAAGGGTGGCTTCTCCAAGAAGCCAAGGGGGGAAATACCAAAAAGGCCCTCAAGGTGGCTTCTCCAAGAAGCCAAGCAAAAAGCACTTTCACTATTCATGACGACATTTTTCAGCGTCCGTTCGAATTGAAAATATTTATGTGGGCTCAGAACATTTCCAGTACCCACTAAAATAATTTTCAACGCGTTCCGAAACAATTTCGGTTTAGTGATTTTCATCTGCGAAAAGCAAACAAGAATGCGTTTTCACTATTCATGAAGACAATTTTTCGCGTCCACTAAATCCGAAAATATTTCTGTGGGTCTTAGAATAATTCCAGTACCCACTAAAATGATTTTGGATTCGTTCTGAAACAATTTCAGATTAGTGAATTTCATCTGCGAAAAACAGCCAAAGCGGTACCGGCAGCTCCGAAACATTTTCGGTTTTTATTTCTGAAAATTCCAAAAAGTTTCCAGAATGATTCTGGCACCCTCCAAGAATTATCAGGCATGTGCCGAAACCATTTTGACTTAATGGCATACCCCGAAACAACTTTTTCGGTTTCACCGAAACTCATCCGGTGACCTCTCTCTGCGGTACGATTCCGCTGTCCGAAACTTTTTCGGTGATTTTCTCTCAGACTCCCTGTCTAGTATTCAGCAGATAGATGACCCTTAAGCGTGTGACCCTATAGGTTCGGTGAAGTATAGACATGACCTGGAACCCCTTCCGATCAATGATCAACATCGGAGCCGTGGACACCCATATTGACCCCTATACCCACACGAATGAATATTCGAGTGAACCTCCAGTTGAGGTGAGCTATTCCTGTTGCTTCACGATATATCACAAACACCTGAGGTGAGATTTATTGCATCCCCGTGGGCCAACACTTTGTCCACTATGCAAGTTACCTCGTTACCGGTTTTGTTCTCTTTTCTCGTTTCGTGTTCCGGCATCCCCGTGATCAAATCACAAAGTGTCTGGCCAGACGATGATGGACACCGTAACACCGAGTGGGCCCGAGTATATCTCTCCATCGTCGGAGGAGCAAATCCCAATCTCGAGCTATCAAGTTACTTAACATACTTTCCCATGAACCCGTAAGCCGCCGTAATAGCCATCCAGTTACGGATGACGTTTAACAAACCCCAAAGTTCATGAAGCAAGCATGAAGAAACTCGATACTCTCATGGTCTAAGGAATTATGCAAACATTAACTATCTCTGTGTTATAAACCATTAACTTGTGACGAATGTATCTCATAGCATAACATCAATTCGGGTCGATTCAACACAAATGTCCTTCCTGACATTGTGCCCTCAAAGTTGCTTGGCATAGACATGCCCATGATTGGGAAAACATAATCATCATGCAACACTTGAGCTAGTCTTAGAGGCACGACTAGGAATACATTTTACCGTTTATTATTCCACACGTGCATATGGGTTCTCCCCAGAGCCTTTATGGATATACGGGCTCGGGAACCACAGCAGTTATAGCATGGAACATAAACATAATTATGAACAAGGAGATAATCAATAACATTTATTATTGCCTCTAGGGCATATCTCCTACAGACTCCCACTTGCACTAGAGACAATAATCTAGCTTATGCTAATGCACTTCACACCTGTGGCACACCGGTGTAAATATGCTTCGCTTGTGGTATAGCCTGATGTCCAACGGATCTGACGACTTCAGTTCCGTGTGTATCTTTGCATGTCCTCGCGTTTTCACAAAATTCATATTTTGTGTGGACTTGGCTTTGTATGTATGTGAATCACAGGTCGAACCTGGATTCCTCAGACTGAGTTATGGAGCAACTACCTGCAGTAGTGTCCCATTGTCAAAAGCCATCTTGGAACTATACTAAGTTCATGAATGAACTATATGATTCAACATCTTCTTTGTCGCTTCTAAAGCGTCAACATACTTAGCCCTTGTTATAGAATTCGCCACAGTAACTAGTTTGAACAAATTCCAACTAACTGTGCCACCACATTGTGTGTTACACAAAACCCTTAATTTAAATCGAAAATCGCATGGAGAAAAGATGAAGACTGTATCGATGTAACATTTTACAACGAACTCTTCATGATCTCTGCTTGCGAGAAAACCATGTCATCAGTACTTACTCTAGTACTCTGTGACATCTTTCACTGTTGTCCCATGATCAGTAATTTGATCACTTTGGTATCCATACTCGCAACACCTTGGGAGTATCGGACATATCTGGTTGTTTTACATACCATGGAATACATGATTAATCCAAACACAAAAGTGTGTGGAATCTGCATCATGTATTTTACTCATCAGTGTTTTGGGACACCGAGTCTTGCAAAAACTCTTTCCATGTGACTTTGGCAAGAATCACTCCTTGGCGTTTTAAATGCTAAAAGGTTTTAGCATCTTGTCAATATGTATTCATTGCTTAGCCCCATTAGGTAAATCTATCTCCATAGATCATCATGCCTAATATTGAGGCTATTTAGCCTAAGCACTTCATCGAAAAACTATTTTCAAATGAAGTCCTAATTTGTGTCAAGAAATTTATTTCCAATTACCAATGTGCCAAGCACATAAGGTTTTTAGAAATATTATTACGCTCCCACTTACTTTCTTGAATTACAAGCATCTTCGTTACCCATTGATGAAGTCAAAACCCCTTTGACCATTTCATCAAAACACGAAGATTCCAACTCCATTTTGCTCTCTTCTGTCCATTGCTGGAACTCTGAAGTTTGCATACCTACTAGCATCCTCTGGATCGACAAATTACTTTGGACTGTATCATATACAAGTCCTAGCTTTCATTTCCATCAGATGGAAATCCTTTTATCATCCATGTTTCATATCTCATGATTGAAATATGTATTAATTGCTAGTTCAACCCGAACCGACTTTAAGCATCGCTACGATGAAAACAACCTCATCGTAGTCAACTCTTGAACTTGTTATTTCAACAAGTCGAGCTTTATGGATAAAACATTTTTATCCGTATCAGTTTTAAGTTCCATAAATGTTCGTTAGACTCTAAGTCTTCCGAAAGGTGTATCAAGGTTTTAATCTTGAATCACTTATATGGAAACTAACTCGGGTTGTATTGGCATTTAGCCAATTCTGGAGTCAGGGCCCATCAACGCTTCCTTGTGTATCGTAGGTATAATGTTGTCTAACAACAATATCTCGTTTGCGCACCTGAGAGGTTTGCACGAGCCTTGCCTACGTGGTTCAGCTGCAAGTTCGACCGAAGTTCATACATTTTATTGTAGAGACTTCCGTATCAGTCGCAGTAGGAAACTCTGGAATTACTTCCAAGGTCTCTTTCCTTTGATCTGATGAAGATACTGTTTATCTCGTCGAGTTGCACTATTCTCCCACTCACCTTTTAGAAAGAACCATTCTCTTTAAAAGCATACCGTTCTTTGTGGCAAACCTATTTGCCTCGGTATAGTGAGGGAGGAATACCCAATGACTTGGGATAACCTACAAAGTAGCACTTGTCTGATTTGGAATAGGTTTGTAACCTTTTACACAAGCCCCATATTCCAAATGTTAAGAAAAGATACAACATGGTTGGGCGTACCATACCATGGCTTCATTTCAACAGACCCGATGTAGCTCTTTTCAGTGTAAAAGCCGCAGTCTCTAAAGCATCACTTTAAAAAGGATAATGGCAAATTTATTTATGTCATCTTTGACCTTACCATGTCATAAATGGTTAGATTACATCTCCACGGACTTTTCACTTGCAGTGGTGTTCCGGGAGGTGCAAGTTATGAAACCCCTTTCACAACTCATCAGACATTCGCTAAACATGTAACTCAAATATTCCTTTGTGCAATCAAATTGCAGAAACATAATTTTCTTGTTACAATAACTTCTACTTCATTTTTGAAAACCTTTCGAATGATTTCAAAAGATCCAGACTTACGTCTCATCAAGTAAATATCCATATATCTACTTGAGTCATTTCTGAAGATAAATAAATCCACCACTAACAACACTTATCGGACTACACACATCAAATGTATGATCACTAATAAGTTTGTTGTTCGTTCCTTATGGCCTGTGAACGGTATTTTAGTCACTTCACTTTTCGGAGGAAAGTTGCAAGTGTCAGATGATTCAAAATCAAAAAGACTTCAAAATCCATCATAATGGAATTTTCCATGCGGGTTTCTCCAATGTGACCAAATGTAGTGCCACACTTGTGTGGTATTCTTTTAGTCTTGCGACATTTAGCGTCAGTGTTATGGATGTATCATATTACCCTCAATATTCATAACATACGTCCCATCTTGGATGGAAGCATGGCCCTTCATGTTATTCATAATACTTAACAACAATTGTTGTTTTTATGAACAACTCTTTTGCAACAAACATTGTGCAATGGGCTAGAGTGTATGAAACTCTAAAATGAATTATGAAAGTAAACCCAGAGGTATTGTATTATTATCAATATTCATAACATACATCTCATTCATAATGAAAGTATGGCCCTTGTGTTATTCATAACATCGAACATAAAAAGTTCTCTTATGAACAACCTTCTTGCAAGATACCTTATGCAATGGGCTAGAGTTTGTAAAACTCTAAATGAATTATGAAAATAAATACAGACGGCAATACACCGATGGAAGGTATAGTAACATTTACTATGTTCCCTGTGTATACCTTAACCTCATTTCTGGCTAGTCTTTTTAGGCCACAGTAGCTCTTACAGTGATTCGCAATTGAATGCAATCGAGCGGGTATCTTTGTGATTAACTCACAATACCCAAGAATTAGTGATTAACATGTTTAACCATAATTCCCAAGAACTATCTCTTTGAACAGCCTACTATACATCAAAAACTTGTATGACATTCATACATGAGCTGGATATTCCAGTCATCTTTCTTTCTGCCTTTATACTTCTAACAGTTTAACTTTTAGTATTTCTCCTACTCGCAAAAGAAGCACCCAACTTAAGAGTGGCGTTAGCCCCGAACTTCCTAGGCGTGTAAGTCATACTAACACCCTTTGGACACTTCCTTTCTCTTTAAGTTGTTGTTTTATTCACCTTTCATTATATGACAGGCGTTCTTCTGGATCCCTTTCCCAACAGTCAAATGCATAGTAAACACTTTTACTAATACTTGCAAACAAACATTGCTTTGTTTGTATCTGAAAATAATTTTCAGTTCCATGAATATCATATAACTATCCCAACTTTCGAAGTTTGGGTTTCATGGAAGCAAACATATTGCACTTGACTGAAACGGAATTATAGCTTTTGGATCGAAGGACGAGAGTCACATGATCCATAGCATTAGCGGGAGGATACGGAAAGCATGCGATAGGACAAAGTCCTTCTCGGCACTTTTGAGGACAATCCTCATATTACGTTACCAATCGTAAAGTTTTAACCAGATATTTAACAGCTATTCAATTTTAATAGGGAAGGTGGAAACGCGAGCCATTATTCTACAACTATTTTGCAAGAAACACTTAGACAGTGTTCATAATTAATTGCACTAAGAATTAAACATGTTAATTCAACAGTGCGCTCCCACTCAAATCAATATCTCTCAAAATTGATTGTGAGTGATACAAGACCCACATTTCAATTGTTCGCCATTGGTGTAACACCACTGATGATGAAAAATCTCAACCGGTAGGCCAACTTGCCAATCACATCTCTATGTGACTCTTGTTCATCTTTCGATGCGTGTGTTCCGAGCTCATGACGGTCATGCCTGAACGTCAAGACAACCAAGTGATCTCGCTGCGAGGTCTCAACTCACCCGCCTCACACTTCTCTAATCGTTCGTACCCGTGTGACACGGCGCACCTCGAAAAGATAGGTGCCGTGACGGTGCTACACTTGGGAGAACACTAACTACTTGGTATTTTTGTGAGAGATCACCCTAATAAAAAGCGACTACCGCGCAATCAAGAAGGGTGCAACATAAGGGATAAACATCTCAGGCAATTCATAATAGCATGATATGGTATAGCCCTTTCTGACGGAGAAGTATTTCATTTCTTCGTCTTCGGCATTCGTGTTGGTGTTCACCTTCGCGAAGATTGCCACCACCTTGTCGATGCACCAGATAATATTGCTATCTCCATAGCGTATAAAATTAATGCATTACTTAAGGTTGACACGCAGGTCATTAAAGTGCAATCATATGGCTCCAGCCATCATGCCGAACCATGACACGCAGGTCATGTTAATCAAATTACATCATATAGTCATCTCATACATAATCGAATTAGTATGAGCACTGCTATACCACATCACATGCACATCCTGCAAAACCAAGTTAGACACCTCTAATCGGTTTATGCAAAATTTTATTTTACGTGGCTTCTAAGGTTTTGACTTAAACCGCAGCTACCAACGTTTTATCATCAAGTATGATTATTCAAGTTGCTAGATTAACATCTCGGGGTGTATGAAACACGAGATAATTAAATCTCGAGCCCCATACTAAACTTCGTCATACGCATGACCCCCGTGCAGATAATATCTGCAATGCCCTTTCATCTGCGAATTTCATCTTTCTTTTGACTACGGCAGAACCCAAAGAACTGATAGCACTTCCATGATCAATCAGGATCACGGATTGCCAGAACTTTGTCAAATTCCACCATGCTGTCTCGAGATTGAGCAAACGCAAATTCTAGGGAAGCAACAAGAACGTCGGGTAACAGATTTCATCTGTCACCCGCATAAATAATTTTCAGCAATAGATCTCATCTACTACCTAATTATATTATGCAATACCCATACATCTCCATGTATTCTAGATCGAAACCTGCATCTACGCATAGCACGGCTCTTGATGCCACTGTAGGGTAACGTAGCAGAAAACAAAAAATTTCTGACCTACGCACCAGCCCAGGACCACTATGGAGACTGCATACAAGGTTTGATCTTTTTCGTTACCGACTCGTAGCGCAGCGGGAAGTAGAGTCGATGACGATCGGCGGTGCAGATCCCCGCAGCTAGGATTTACAACCTCCCAACCGCGAGGATGAATACCCTCATCCGCCATACGGACAGCCCTCCGGGAGGCGGTCGAACAGTCCCCCGGACGGTGTCGCGGACAGCCCTTCGGGAGGACCTTCGAAACTCGAACGGTCACTCGGACAGCCCTCCGGGAGGACCCACAGAACTCGGACCGTCACTTGGACAGCCCTTCGGGAGGCACTCTCGAACAGCCCCTCAGGGCACTAAGATCGAAACTACGACCTCTCTACAGAGTTGCACACATACGGTGTCAGCTATCCGGCAGGGCTTCGCCGTCCAGAACTAGTTCCTGCCGGAACCCAGACAGCCTTTCGGCTCTACGAAACTATTTCGCTGGGAGGGAGAGAAGAAGCCAGATCATTGCAATGGCATGTATGTGAGAAGGGATGATCCTTTAGGCAGCCCCCTCCACCCCTATTTATAGGCCAAGCCCAAGGGTGGCTTCTCCAAGAAGCCAAGGGGGGAAATACCAAAAAGGCCCTCAAGGTGGCTTCTCCAAGAAGCCAAGCAAAAAGCACTTTCACTATTCATGACGACATTTTTCAGCGTCCGTTCGAATTGAAAATATTTATGTGGGCTCAGAACATTTCCAGTACCCACTAAAATAATTTTCAACGCGTTCCGAAACAATTTCGGTTTAGTGATTTTCATCTGCGAAAAGCAAACAAGAATGCGTTTTCACTATTCATGAAGACAATTTTTCGCGTCCACTAAATCCGAAAATATTTCTGTGGGTCTTAGAATAATTCCAGTACCCACTAAAATGATTTTGGATTCGTTCTGAAACAATTTCAGATTAGTGAATTTCATCTGCGAAAAACAGCCAAAGCGGTACCGGCAGCTCCGAAACATTTTCGGTTTTTATTTCTGAAAATTCCAAAAAGTTTCCAGAATGATTCTGGCACCCTCCAAGAATTATCAGGCATGTGCCGAAACCATTTTGACTTAATGGCATACCCCGAAACAACTTTTTCGGTTTCACCGAAACTCATCCGGTGACCTCTCTCTGCGGTACGATTCCGCTGTCCGAAACTTTTTCGGTGATTTTCTCTCAGACTCCCTGTCTAGTATTCAGCAGATAGATGACCCTTAAGCGTGTGACCCTATAGGTTCGGTGAAGTATAGACATGACCTGGAACCCCTTCCGATCAATGATCAACATCGGAGCCGTGGACACCCATATTGACCCCTATACCCACACGAATGAATATTCGAGTGAACCTCCAGTTGAGGTGAGCTATTCCTGTTGCTTCACGATATATCACAAACACCTGAGGTGAGATTTATTGCATCCCCGTGGGCCAACACTTTGTCCACTATGCAAGTTACCTCGTTACCGGTTTTGTTCTCTTTTCTCGTTTCGTGTTCCGGCATCCCCGTGATCAAATCACAAAGTGTCTGGCCAGACGATGATGGACACCGTAACACCGAGTGGGCCCGAGTATATCTCTCCATCGTCGGAGGAGCAAATCCCAATCTCGAGCTATCAAGTTACTTAACATACTTTCCCATGAACCCGTAAGCCGCCGTAATAGCCATCCAGTTACGGATGACGTTTAACAAACCCCAAAGTTCATGAAGCAAGCATGAAGAAACTCGATACTCTCATGGTCTAAGGAATTATGCAAACATTAACTATCTCTGTGTTATAAACCATTAACTTGTGACGAATGTATCTCATGGCATAACATCAATTCGGGTCGATTCAACACAAATGTCCTTCCTGACATTGTGCCCTCAAAGTTGCTTGGCATAGACATGCCATGATTGGGAAAACATAATCATCATGCAACACTTGAGCTAGTCTTAGAGGCACGACTAGGAATACATTTTACCGTTTATTATTCCACACGTGCATATGGGTTCTCCCCAGAGCCTTTATGGATATACGGGCTCGGGAACCACAGCAGTTATAGCATGGAACATAAACATAATTATGAACAAGGAGATAATCAATAGCATTTATTATTGCCTCTAGGGCATATCTCCTACAATAAAGCGACAACCATATGGCTCCTGCCAGTTGCCGATAACTCTGTCACAAAACATGATCATCTCATACAATAAAATATAGCATCGTGTCTTGACCATATCACATCACAACATGCCCTGCAAAAACAAGTTAGACGTCCTCTACTTTGTTGTTGCAAGTTTTACGTGGCTCCTACGGGCTGAGCAAGAACCGTTCTTACCTACGCATCAAAACCACAACGATATTTCGTCAAGTTAGTGATGTTTTAACCTTCTCAAGGACCGGGCGTAGTCACACTCGGTTCAACTAAAGTTGGAGAAACTGACACCCGCCAGCCACCTGTGTGCAAAGCACGTCGGTAGAACCAGTCTCGCGTAAGCGTAGGCGTAATGTCGGTCCGGGCTGCTTCATCCAAAAATACCGCCGAACCAAAGTATGACATCCTGGTAAGCAGTATGACTTGTATCGCCCGCAACTCACTGTGTTCTACTCGTGCATATGACATCTACGCATAAATCTGGCTCGGATGCCACTGTTGGGGAACGTAATAATTTCAAAAAAAATCCTACACGGTTGATGTAGTCGTATGTCTGCACGATCGACCGATCCTCAGTACCGAACGTACGACACCTCCGCGTTCAGCACACGGTCAGCTCGGTGACGTCCCGTGAACTCATGATCCAGTACAGCTTCAGGGAAGAGCTTCGTCAGCACGACGGCGTGGTGATGGTGTTGATGAAGTTACCGACGCAGGGCTTCGCCTAAGCACTGCTATGATATGACCGAGGTGGATTATGGTGGAGGGGGGCACCGCACACGGCTAAGAGATCAATGATCAATTGTTGTGTCTCTAGGGTGCCCCCCTGCCCCCGTATATAAAGGAGCAAGAGGGGAGGCCGGCCGGCCCTAGCAGGGCGCGCCAGGAGGAGTCCTACTCCCACTGGGAGTAGGATTCCCCCCCCCCCCCTTCCTAGTTGGACTAGGAGAGAAGGAAGGGGGAGAGAGGGAGGAAGGAAAGGGGGGAGGGGCGCGCGGCCTGCCCTGGCCTCCTCTCTCTCTCTCCACTATGGCCCATTAAGGCCCATATAATTACCGGGGGGTTTTGGTAACCTCTCCGTACTCCGGTAAAATCCCGATTTCACCCGGAACCATTCCGATGTCCAAATATAGGCTTCCAATATATCGATCTTTACGTCTCGACCATTTCGAGACTCCTCGTCATGTCTGTGATCATATCCGGGACTCCGAACTACCTTCGGTACATCAAAACACAAAAACTCATAATACCGATCGTCTTAGAACTTTAAGCGTGCGGACCCTACGGGTTCGAGAACTATGTAGACATGACCGAGACACGTCTCCGGTCAATAACCAATAGCGGAACCTGGATGCTCATATTGGTTCCTACATATTCTACGAAGATCTTTATCGGTCAAACCGCATAACAACATACGTTGTTCCCTTTGTCATCGGTATGTTACTTGCCCGAGATTCAATTGTCGGTATCTCAATACCTAGCTCAATCTCATTACCGGCAAGTCTCTTTACTCGTTCCGTAGTGCATCATCCCGTAACTAACTCATTAGTCAGATTGCTAGCAAGGCTTATAGTGATGTGCATTACCGAGAGGGCCCAGAGATACCTCTCCGACAATCGGAGTGGCAAATCCTATTCTTGATCTATGCCAACTCCACGAACACCATCGGAGACACCTGTAGAGCACCTTTATAATCACCCAGTTACGTTGTGACGTTTGGTAGCACACAAAGTGTTCCTCCGGTATTCGGGACTCATAGTCATAGGAACACGTATAAGTCATTGAGAAAGCAATAGCAGTAAACTAAACGATCAAGTGCTAAGCTAACGAAATGGGTCAAGCGAATCACATCATTCTCCTAATGATGTGACCCTGTTAATCAAATGACAACTCATGTCCATGGCTAGGAAACTCAACCATCTTTGATCAACGAACTAGTCAAGTAGAGGCATACTAGTGACACTATGTTTGTCTATGTATTCACACATGTATTATGTTTCCGGTTAATACAATTCTAGCATGAATAATAAACATTTATCATGATATGAGGAAATAAATAATAACTTTATTATTGCCTCTAGGGCATATTTACTTCAATATATTCTATATACAAAGACTATGTGCGCTGGTTTTTCCTTCTTCTTTTTTTGATTTTTTGGAATTTTGTTTTGCTCATTTGAATTCTGGTCAAACCTAACTTTGACCAAGATTTAAACAAGTCTAAAACATCAAAATGAAAAAGTAAGCCTGGATCCTTCTTAGTCACTCCAAAATGAAGTTGTGGTGGGGTTTTTGAAATTTTCATGAAAAATGTGCTAAAAAAAGAGGAGTCCAAAGGTAGGGTAAACGACCTCATTTCTAAGCAAGGTTTTTTTTCGACCACAACTTTCCTACACATATATTCTATATATACAGACTATGTGCGCTGATTTTTTTCATTTTTTGATTTTTTTTTTAATTTGTTTTGCTCATTTGAATTCTGGTCAAACTTAACTTTGACCAGGATTTAAACAAGTCTAAAACATCAAAATGAAAAACTAAGCCTGGATCCTTCTTAGTCACTCCAGAATGAAGCTGTGGTGTGTTTTTTGAAATTTTCATGTTCATTTCCCCAAAACAGTTCTCTTCACTTCATACAAGAGAGTTTGGGATACTTGAGATATCATATAAGACACAAGAACTTTTCATTTAAATGTATGAAAACCTTGTTTATCAACTTAAATCGTTAGTATATGACATAAGAAGACTATGTGTGCAGGTTTTTCATTTTTCTGATTTTTATTTAATTTATTATGCTCATTTGAAATCTGGTCAAACCTATCTTTGACTGCTCCAAACCCCTCCCAAACCCCGCTAACCCTAGCGCTAAACAAGGACCGTCCATCTAACCCTAGCAGCGATCAAGGACCGTGGATCTAACCCTTCTAGAAGGAATCTGCGGGGAGGAGGGGGCGATCCGCTAGATGCAATCTGATTGGCTGGGAGATTGCTTTTTCCTCAACAAGTATCGGGCGCGCTGGATGGACCGTTGGGCCGTCTCACTGTCTGGGCCTGAGACCGCAGTTAATAGCCCGTCTCAGCCTTTCCAGGCCTGCATGCATGGGAAGGGCGGCGACATGGGTTTGCATGCGCGGGAGGCGGACGTGCATGCATGCGAGCGAGGCGAGCTAGGCGAGCTAGGTGGCCATGCACGTATTGATTCAGAGTTAGGCCATTGTTTCAGATTACGGTAGTGGTTCTGATTACGGCAGTGAGTCAGATGCACGCGCCCAGTCAAAGAGCTTCCCTATGCAGTGATTCAAATGCACGCACGCGCCCCATGCATCGTTTCCGTGCAAAAATTTAAGGGTCCAAAACTTAACGGATACACACACGCGTCCGGATTTACACACGCACCGTTCTCATCCCTTCTCTCTTCCTCTCCCACCCACAGGCCTATAAATGGGGTGCCTCTCTTCCTCTCCCACTCACCACCCAAAAGCCAGATCCATTCTCTCCAACTTCAAACACCCAAGCGACCGAGCCCTCTCCAAGCGACCAAGTGAAGATGCAGTACAACGGGCCGACCTTCCTTCGTCCGCCTGTCGTGCCGGAGCCGCGCTACCCACCGGGCGTGCTCATGGAGAGGGAGCTCCGTGTGTGGGCGACTTCAAGGTGGAGGGGGTCTGTCGAGCTCACCCGCGCCTTCTTCAGAGCCGGCTATGCCCACCTCCCACGGGGCTCGCCTAGGATGTTCACCCTCAACGAGGTTCGTGACCGTGGCGGCATCCTCCTACTGCTCACGGTCACCTTCACCAAACCGTTTGACGCGCGCGAGCTCCTCGGCCAAGTCTTTTGGTGCGGCTGCGAGTCCATCTTCTTCACGGTGTACAACATCTTCACCAACTACGAGAGCATCTTCCCCACTCCAAACTAGATGCACTCCCTTCCCTACGATGAAGAGGAGGAGGTGTGAAGTTGAAGACGGTGTTGAAGGGGCGCGCGGCCAAGGTGGAAGAAGGAGGTCAACATGAAGATGTTCAAGAAGGGGTGCCAGCCCGGAGTCAAGCTCGTCATGTTTTAGTTTTACCGTTTTTATTTTGTTGCTTTTCTATGTCGTGCTTATCTATGGGTACCCATCTATGTAAGGGTACGGTGTGTTGCATCTTATCTATCCAAGTCATTATGTGTGTTAAAAAATGTCCGTGCCCAAACATATCATTTCTTCCCTAAACCAAGTCATGAATTAACATGCAAATTTATTCCCTTTAAATCCTAAACCAAGTGCCACTCTAACCAAAATCATGTGGCAGTGCAAACATACGTTTGCAACCCTCCAAAATTTCAGTGCAAAACAAAGGAAAACCACTCTCACGCGTGTGCAAACATTCAGTACAAACAAACGGTCTCACTATGTATACCTTCCTTCCCTACCCATGTCAAAGTCTTTCCATCTGCCCTAGTGGTTACCAGCGCAGCCCTAAACGCCACAAACCCACACGGTCCTGGGTTCGAGTCCCTAGCTGCACCAATTTTTTGTGCATTTTCCACCCTTCATTTTTTTAGACAAATTATTTTTTTCTCAATGTAATGCCCTTAAAAAATGTTCATTAATTTTGGCATCAGGTGTAAACCTCTACCAGAGCTGAGGCACATTTTCCATGACATTTTGGTATTTGATTTAAATCACGGTGTATTTGAATTGGAGTAACTAAATTGCTATTAAATATTTAACAGCTCCAAAAAATTTCTAAACTTAATTGTTTGGCTCTGGAATAATTCAATTAGCTTCCACAAAAAGTTTCAGCATTATGATTTACTGCCTAAATTAAATCAGAACAGAAAACAGAAAAACACGCAAGAGAACCCCAAATGGGCCTAATTGGATTCAGTTGGCCCATTAGTCTAGCCGGCACTTGGCTCTACGCTCTGAATTTGGCCCACAGAGGAACCTTTTTTTTTTGACAGAAAGGCATAGCAGAGAGCTGCATTTCATTGATCAAAAGTTTCTGAATTCCTCATTTCTTCTTCCTTTTTTCAACATATTTAAATGTTGGTCACTTCTTCTCTTTTTTTCAACATTTAAACAACTTTGACCAACATGTAAACTAGGTGAATTTCTTATACAGTTTCAAGCTTACAAATTCCTCCATAATTCATGCCTTTCGTATTCTCTTGATCGGGGTAGACATGTTTGGTTGCTAGAACCACATGATCCCTTGTGTATTCCTCTCCTTCGGGAGTTTGCTCAATAAAGCTTGGGTTTCCCCTAAAACAAACTACTTATTGCACACGCGCGCCTCATGCAGGCACTCCCGCAGTAGATGGCTACTGGTTGGCGACTTTGCGCCAACTGCTAATATTCTGCACATGCTGGCACGTCTATTGCGATCTGATTGAAACAACCAACTGATTAAAGACCCCCAACTGTATAAGGAAAAGGATTGGGGTGTAGCCGTAGCGCCAACCCTCAACATCTCATTGGTGAATCATTGCTCCCCAGCCACCAGCGCTCCAACGACATCTGCAGCGTCCTGAGATTGGAGGAGACTTCTTTTTTGAGTAAAATGCATGAAGCATCCTTGAAGTTGGTGGCAAGGTCCAAAACGGTCCTTAAACTCTATGTGTGAGTTCATGTTCAGAACTTATCAAGTTCCCGTACGGGCAAGAGTTCAGTTAGGATCTATGTGTGAGTTCACTTCATATATGTTTGTGAAAAAGTGCTGCTGTATTTGCAAAGGTTCAGTTATAATCTATGTGTGTTCAATTCATACATTGCATAAAATTACTGCTGTGCTGGCCAGAATTCAGTGCTAAAGTTCACTTCATATATGTGTCTTGCCAAAATTCAGTTATGCTCTAGCACCGCACAGGCACATTGGAATATATATGTATATCTGTCAGAAATCAGTGGAATATTTGTTGGTCAAACTGTACATGCACATTTTCAATCATACATTCAGTCATATTTGTTGGTCTCATTTGTTTGTCTCACTACACATGCACAATCTGTCAAAATGCAGATACATTCAGTGATAATTTTTGGTCTCACTTCACATATTCAGTCAAATGCAGATACAGGTTGATCTCACTTCCATTAGAACAAAGGATAGTTCACAAACATTGGAACAAAGAACAGTTCGCTTCCATTAGAACACAAGGATAGGTCACATAGTACTAGTGCATAGTTGAGATTACATAACAGCCAAAAGTCGCTCAAGCAAGCTGCGGCCGGAGCCACCGGCGGCAACGGGAAGGGGAGGCGCGACTGGGATGCCACGGCTGCAACGGGAGGGGGAGGCGCGACTGGGATGCCACCGGTGACGGGAGGGGGAGAGGCTGCCGCCATCGTGGTCCCCGTCGACCGTACTCTCTGAAGTGTGGTCTGGCGGAGAGCGATTTGGGAAGTTAAGGATTCAGGCTGTGTTTGGGGATTTTCAAAGACCGTATTGACGTCGTATTCGCGAGTTTAGGGACTGTTTTTTTTAGAGCAAAAGGGCAGGCAGCCCCGGTTCCATTGCAAAAACAACGAAACCAGTGTGACAAGCATTTTCCAAATCAGCATAGGAGGATCTCTGGCAAGCTTCTCGAGGTTTTTCACCATCGCAGTAACCTGGATTTTTGCATCGTTTGAGAACAGCTCCATAGCCACCTGTCTCCATAATTCCTGCATTCCAGACCACACAGAGCGATTGAAACACAGGTTATTCCTGATTTTCCAGAGAGACCACACTGCAGCGGCATGCAAAGCATTCACAACTGCATGTTTCTTATTGGAAACCCACCAGGCCGCAAGGTTCTCAATATTAGAGACCTTGCCAGCTCCTGATATGTCTCCAATAACTCTCCAGAGTTCAATCGACACTAAACATTCAAAAAATAAATGATGGCAAGATTCTGGTTCAGAGCAAAACATGCAAGTCATGTCAGGGACATGCTGTCTCTTAACAAGGTTATCTCTCGTTAAAATCTTGTTATTATAAACCAGCCATAAAAAAAAATTTGTACTCTAGGGATAATCTTTAGCTTCCACACATACTGTGTGTGGATGGGGAGGACTCCCCTAAAGTTCACAATATTGTAAAAAGATTTAACTGAATATTGTCCATTTGCACTGTACTTCCAGACTGGAGTATCCTCACAATCTTTAAAGGCAATAGTACTAGCAATAGAGACAAGGTCCATCCAGTCAGACAAAAGATCACCCCCCAGACATCTCCTAAAGGTGATCTTTAGATCAACCCCATCCCAAATTTTATAAATAGAGATGTTGTGATCATTAGCCAAAGAATACAAGCCCCAAAATTGAGTGGATAGTGGCGCAGTACCAAACCACTGGTCCTCCCAAAAACGAATTTTCTTGCCATTACCCACAACCCAAGAGTACCCCATCTTAGAGGCTTTAATGGCCCATAATATACCTTTCCAGAAAGGGGAAGCCCCATTACTGGAGCATGCAAAGATATTCGGCTTGCTAGTGTTGTACTTATCATCAATAATAAGTTTCCATCTTATTATCTCCAGAGAAGTATCTTTTAGCCCAGGAAGCAAGGAGGCATAAGTTCATATCAGCAATATTAGTAATACCAAGACCACCATATTCCTTCTTAAGGGCAACAGTCCCCCAAGAAGTAAGATGATATTTATGGTGGCCTTCATAATCATCCCGAAAGCAATTAGCTAGCTGCGAGTTAATGAGAGTGGTTGCCCATTTTGGGAGTTTAATCACCCCCATCAAATAAGCAGGGATGCTAGCCAGATTAGACTGGACTAGCACACGCCTCTTACCTATGGATAAGAGACGTCCCCTCCACCCTGAAGCTTTCTTAAGAATCTTATCTACCAGGGGTTGTAGGTCTTCTCTCTTCAATTTAGCAAAATGAAGAGGGGCACCTAAATATTTAATAGGGAAAGCACCTAATCTACACCCCAAAGTTTGAGCAAAAAGGTGGGCCTCATCCCTATCTACATTGATAGGTACCAAGTCACACTTGTGGAAGTTGATTCTCATACCAGACATTTGCTCAAAACATGATAAGAGCCATTTTAAATTTTTGGCATGATCTAAATTCTTACTCATGAAAAGCAAAGTGTCATCTGCATACTGCATACTTATGACCCCAGAAGGTTTTGTGTTTGGGAAAACACCAGAAATCAAATTACACCTGGCTGCTCTGACTAACATTCTAGTGAATGCATCAGCAACCACATTGAAAAGTAAAGGGGAAATAGGATCACCCTGTTTCACTCCTTTACCTGCAATGAAAAAGCCACTATTGGTGTCATTAACTCTGACACCAACAGACCCATTTAATATTAAAGATTTAATTCTATCAATCCATTTAGGGCTAAAGCCTCTACTGGACAAAACTTCAAAAAGAAAATCTCTATTTATCATGTCATATGCTTTCTCATAGTCAAGTTTGAAAACAAAACCAGAAAGTTTAGAGGAGGCCAAAGAGTGCACAATCTCATGCGCAGCAACAATGCTCTCCATAACGAACCTCCCCTTCATGAAGGCAGTTTGGTTTTGTAGAATAATGTCATCACACACTGGACCAAACCTATTTGTACAGCATTTAGAAAAGATTTTAAAACTACAATTAGTCATGGCAAGTGGTCTAAATCTTTCCAGCCTAACAGCATTTGGTTCTTTAGGGACCAAAGTGAGAAGGGATAAATTAAGCCTATACAAATCTAGCTCTCCCCTCTCCCAGTCTGCAAAAAGAGAAAGCAAATCTGGCTTAATCAGGTCCCAAAAGTGCTGATAAAATAAAAAGGAAAAGCCATCTGGGCCTGGGGCCCCTTCAGCATAAGAGCCAAAGACATCAGCCTTGATTTCTTCCTCAGAAAAGGGAGCATCAAGCTTCTCATTATGATCCCTGGAAACTACCCCATCCTCTCCCCAAAATCCTTCTTTGAGGTGAATATTAAGTTTAGGGGTAAAGCCAAACAACTTTTTATAGAACTGAACAGTAAGGTCAAGTATACCTTTGGGGTCTTCAACAGGTCCATCCTCTCCTTCCAGCATTGCTATCTGTTTTTTCCTTCTCTTTTGGTTTGCAACAGCTTGGAAGTATCATGTGTTTAACTCCCCCTCCAGCACTTCTCTCTCTCTAGATCTCTGTCTGGCCTTAATTTCTTCCCTCCTCCATATGTCCTGCAACTCACCTGAAATGTTTTTCATTCTTTTTTTAGAAGCAGGGGATAAAGGTTGAGTTTCAGCCATAATATCCAAACAGTTATATTCAGCAACCAAGGTTTAGGGACTGTATTGGAGCAATTTCGGAGTTTAAGGACCATCTTGGACCTTGCCAGCAACTTCATGGAAGGTTCATGCATTTTACTCCTTCTTTTTTAATTTATTTTTTCAAGTTTGTCATTGTTCGCTTCCTCAGCCACGGTGGTGAGAACATCAATAATTGTAATCATTCTCAATTGAAATGGGTTCCATGTCAAATGCTTACACAGTTTTTATCTTAGTAACTTATTTATTGCGAAATTAAGCACATTTCTGAAAAGTGAAGAATTTTTAAAATCCAAACATTTAAACAAAACAACATTTTTGAAAGAAGAATATGTTTTCAAACTTGTGAACATGTTTTACAAAATACACATACCTTTTATAAAAGTTAAAACTTTTTTGAAATTTGCAAACATTTTAAAAACACGAACAACATTTGAACAGTTTATAAAAAACAGAATTTTTTTTTTAAATTTGCGAATTATGATGACATTTTCTAACATTTTGTTAAAAATAGGAACATTTATCAACTTCCAAACAATTTATGACTTTTCTGAATTTTTTCTTAAAAAATTGTGCATATATTTAAAAATAAAAATATGAAAAACTAAAAAATGAGAAAAAAAATCGTCTGTCAGAAGAAAACAAAGGAAACGAAAAAAAACCAGTGAAGAAAGAAAACTGAATTGGAAAAAACTGTGAATTAAGCAAACACCTACAAAAAAAGGATCACAAATACGGCCGGGCCATCTGCAGTTCGCTCACTAATTGCGTGTGTGACGGCATTTTGCCGGATTGAGCGACATATAGGATTTATCTTCTTTTTGGAGAAATTTATGGGGTTTATTTGTGCAATGCTTGTAGCGTGCACTAAAATGTATATAGCATTATAAAGAAATGCCAATCATGTATTGGAAAAAATTTAAGCATGTATAAAAGAATGTTCTTGATTTATACAAAAAAAAGTTACATATGTGTGTGCCAAAAGTAGACATCAAAACATGTATTTAATAAAATGACAAATATGTTTAAACTAATTTTCCTTAAGTACATAAAAATTGTAGAATGTGTATTAAAAAGTAGATATGAATACATATATTTGAAAAATGTTAATCATGTATTCAAAAAAATATTAATATGTATAAAAAATGTCCCCGATGTGTATAGCAAAAGTACAATGTTTATGAAAAAAACCGGACCCAAACAATGAAAACCGAACTAGGAAAAAGGGCACAAAAAGCTATAGTGCTGGCCATCCTGGTCACAATGCGCCTATGACGAGGGGGCCATAGCTCTAAGTGAGATATAGCCCCCGCATGAAGCGCACACGAGCGCTGTCGCACGTTAGCCAACAACTCGCTTGACGTGTGCTTGCCATGCCGAGGGACAGCGCTATTAGGAGAGATTTAGCCTTCTTTCTTTTCTGTGTGACTCGAGGTTTTTCTGCAATTTTATGTTTAGTTATCGGATACAAGTTTTCATTTGGTTTTCACATGTTTTTTTCTACATCGTGCGACCGATCTGGCCTGTCGGTTGAGCGCGCCTCAATAGGTCCCATGAAGACTGTTCCGAGTACAACGTGCCCCTGCACCGATCGAGCATCGGGCTGCCGCTAAGTCACCGCCGTTGCACTGCCCCTCAGGCCGTTGCGCCGCGTCACGCGTTCAACGCCGCCGCCCTGAGGTCTTCCCACCGTCACCCCGACCCAACGCTGCCACTGTGTTGCCCCTTCGAGCTGTAGCGTCGCGGCACGCGGTCCACTCCGCCGTCCCCGAACGTCAACTTCCATTTGGTATGCGCCGCGCCAGCTCCCTTGGCGCAGGAACGCCACTGTCCGCGCCGGTCTTCGTCACACTGTTAGGTTCTTCTCACCTACTTCGAGCACCGCCGCCGCGCTCCTAACCTAGCTGCCGTTGCCTCCTCCTCGGGCCGCTGCTGCCACTCTGCTTCCCCGGCGCCGCTGCCACTCGTTCACCCGAGCCGCGCCGCCAGTCCACCACCTTCGTGTGACGCCCGGATAATTAAGCTACAGTAATCCCACGTTAACGATGCCACGTCACCCCGTTTACTGTTGATAAACTCTAGATAGTTCAGAACCGAAACAAATTCAAAATTTAAATAAAAGCAAATAATAAAAGTTTACAAATATTAAAACTAGAATGTTCGGAGTGAGCCAAATAGTCCATATTAAATATTGGTGAAGAAACCACACTTTTGTAAAGTATTTAACTGCACTATAGTAAGTAAAAACAGCAGCAAAACAATTATTTAAATGCTTTTAAATACTAAACAAATGTTAATCTAGTTTATATAATCACCAAACTTTTTGGAGTAGGTGGCCTATGTTATTATGCTAATTTAGGAGTATGGGGTTGTATTTTTTTAAAACTGTTTTCCTAACTAAAATAAATAAAACAGAAAAGAAAATAAAAAAATAAAAGTAGAAAACAAAACAAAAGTGTAAAAGCACATGCCACTGTGCACTGGGCCAAGTGCACAGTGCCTGGACCGAGCCTCGGCCCACTCCAGCTGGTCCGGCCCAGCCCCTCCCCGGGTCGCCTTCCCCCCCTGTTCCCCCGACCGGGGTCGCAACAGGGGCGAGCCCCGCCGGACCGCCTCGACGGCGACTACCCGGAGAGGATAAGGCCGACCCCTCCCCTCGACGCCTCGGCCTCCTCCCCACCTACCTCCACCCACTCCCCTCTCCATCTCGGCCGCTCTCTCTCTCTCTGCTCCTCCCTCGCCCGAGCGAGATCGCCGCCGAAGCCTCGCCGTAGGCGTGGCCCCGACCACCGTTCGTCGAGCCGCTGAGTCCCCGAGCTCCCTCTACGTCGTCCTCGTCGACCCCGCGCTTCAGGACAAGCTGGAGTGCCCTGCAGCGGCCGGGTCAAGCTTTTCCCCAACCGTGGTCGCCGCCGCCCGCCGCAATTCATCCCGCCTCCCCTCTGCGCTCCCATTCACTCGAGGGCCTCCGTGTGCCGCGCCGTAAGCCTCCGCCCCCTCCTCCTTCCTCTGGTTCCTCCTCATGCACCGTAGATGGCTCGCGGTGCCGCCGTCGCCATTGCCGCATGCGGCCTCGTCCGCGAGCTCGTTGCGCTCACCCCGTCCATCTCCGAGCCAAGCCGTGGCCTCCGTCAAGTTGCCGGAGGTCCGTAGAGCCCGCTAGCGTCGTTTGTTAGCTAGAACGCAGCCCGTAGCATGGTTTTCGGAGATGCCCGTATTCCGGCGCCGCCCGCGGTCGTCGTTGAGCTCCACTCCGGCCACCCCCGCTCCTGGGATCACTCTAGATCGACGCGGGACGATCTACTTGTTCGAACGCCACCGAAAACGCGCGGAATGGTGCACTGTGCTGGAAATCCGAGCAACTCCGGCGAACTTCCGCCGCTGGAATGGTCGTCGGCGTGATTCCGGCGACGTCACCGACGTGGCACCCGCGTGGCACCGCCTGGGCCACTGACTGGTGGACCCAGGGCGCCCCTTGACTTGTTGACCGCGGTCAACGTGCTGACTGGGCGGCCCCCAGCCACTGACATGCGGACCCCCCCTCTGTTAATTAGTCTAACAAATGTTTCATAAATAAAAGTAATTAGATTAACTAATCACTCACTGACACCCGGGGCCCACACCCCTAATTAACCCTACTAGATTAGTTTAATCCACTGTTATACTAGCGGAGGCTGACATGCGGGTCCCACTGGAGCCACATGTCAGGTTTGACCTGGTCAGCCGACCAGCTAGCTGTTGATGTCGTCCTCGCATCATGCTGACGTCATTTCCCTTTTTCTGTATAATTCTATTAAATCAAATAATTTCAGAAAATGTTTAAAACTTAGAAAAATCATATAAAATAAACCGTAGCTCGGATGAAAATGTTTTCTATATGAAAATTGCTCAGAAAAATCCAACGAATCCGAATACGCGGTCCGTTCATCTGTCACATGCCCCTAGCATAGCGAACCTACAACATTTCACCTTTGCCTCATCTGTCCGAAAACGTGAAACACGGGGATACTTTCCCGGATGTTTCCCCCTTTCGCCGGTATCACCTACTACCGCGTTAGGGCACACCTACCACCGCTCATTGTCATGTCATGCATCGTCATGCTTATGTTTGCATTGCATTTACTGTTTCTTCCCCCTCTTCTCTCCGGTAGACTACGAGACCGAAGCTGCTGCTGCCCAGTTCGACTACAGAGTTGACAACCCCCTCCTTCTTGCCAGAGCAACCAGGCAAGCCCCCCCCCCTTGATCACCAGATATCGCCTATTCCTTCTCTATACTGCTTGCATTAGAGTAGTGTAGCCTGCTACTGCTTTCGGTTAATCCTATACTGATGCATAGCCTGTCATTGTTGCTACAGTTGTTACCCTTACCTGCTATCCTACTGCTTAGTATAGGATGCTAGTGTTCCATCAGTGGCCCTACACTCTTGTCCGTCTGCCATGCTATACTACTGGGCCGTGATCACTAGGGAGGTGATCACGGATATATACTATATACTTTATATACATGACACATGTGGTGACTAAAGTCGGGTCGGCTCGTTGAGTACCCGCAAGTGATTCTGATGAGGGGGCTGAAAGGACAGGTGGCTCCATCCTGGTAGAGGTGGGCCTAGGTTCCTGACGGCCCCCAACTGTTACTTTGTGGCGGAGCGACAGGGCAGGTTGAGACCACCTAGGAGAGAGGTGGGCCTGGCCCTGGTCGGCGTTCGCGGATACTTAACATGCTTAACGAGATCTTGGTATTTGATCTGAGTCTGGCCATTTGGTCTATACGCACTAACCAACTACGCGGGAACAGTTATGGGCAGTCGACGTCGTGGTATCAGCCGAAGCCTTCGTGACGTCAGCGACTGAGTGGCGCGCGCCGGATTGGACTGGAACGCCACTAGGCTAGGTCTGCTTCCGGCCGCGTTCGCAACGTGCAGGTGTGCAATGGGCGATGGGCCCAGACCCCTGCGCCATAGGATTTAGACCGGCGTGCTGACCTCTCTGTTGTGCCTAGGTGGGGCTGCGACGCGTTGATCTTCCGAGGCCGGGCATGACCCAGGAAAGTGTGTCCGGCCAAATGGGATCGAGCGTGTTGGGTTATGTGGTGCACCCCTGCAGGGAAGTTTATCTATTCAAATAGCCGTGTCCCTCGGTAAAAGGACGACCCGGAGTTGTACCTTGACCTTATGACAACTAGAACTGGATACTTAATAAAACACACCCTTCCAAGTGCCAGATATAACCCGGTGATCGCTCTCTAACAGGGCGACGAGGAGGGGATCGCCGGGTAGGATTATGCTACGCGATGCTACTTGGTGAACTTACCATCTACTCTCTTCTACATGCTGCAAGATGGAGGTGGCCAGAAGCGTAGTCTTCGACAGGATTAGCTATCCCCCTCTTATTCTGGCATTCTGCAGTTCAGTCCACTGATATGGCCCTTTACACATATACCCATGCATATGTAGTGAAGCTCCTTGCTTGCGAGTACTTTGGATGAGTACTCACGGTTGCTTTTCTCCCTCTTTTCCCCTTTCTATACCTGATTGTCGCAACTAGATGCTGGAGTCCAGGAGCTAGAGATCCCGAGGATGATTCTACATGGAGTTCGGCTTCGAGGAGTAGTTAGGAGGTCCCAGGCAGGAGGCCTTGCCTTTTCGATCGTTGCTACTTTTGTGCTAGCCTTCTTAAGGCAAACTTGTTTAACTTATGTCTGTACTCAGATATTGTTGCTTCCGCTGACTCGTCTATGATCGAGCACTTGTATTCGAGCCCTCGAGGCCCCTGGCTTGTATTATGATGCTTGTATGACTTATTTATGTTGTAGAGTTGTGTTGTGATATCTTCCCGTGAGTCCATGATCCTGATCGTACACATTTGCGTGCATGATTAGTGTACGGTCGAATTGGGGGCGTCACAAGTTGGTATCAGAGCCAACTGCCTGTAGGAATCCCCCTTCCATACTCCTTGGCCGAAGTTGAGTCTAGTCAGTGAAAACTGTTTTACTAACATGGCTGTGTGGCTTACGGGCCCACGTCGCCATTGGGTGGTAGTAGGATCTTTTACTCCTCGATCTTTACTCCGGGACCCTGAGCTCTCTTCTATTCGGGTTAAATGATTTTGCTAAAAACAAAACTAACTTTAGGTTCTCGAAAATACTTTCTCCCGGAGAGCCCCTCACTTCAGATGATTGCCTGATGCACTAGAAGATGTTGGAAATATGCCCTAGAGGCAATAATAAATGGTTATTATTATATTTCTTTGTTCATGGTAATTGTCTATTAGTCATGCTATAATTGTATTGTCCGGAAATCGTAATACATGTGTGAATACATAGACCACAACCTGTCCCTAGTAAGCCTCTAGTTGACTAGCTCGTTGATCAACAGATAGTCATGGTTTCCTGACTATGGACATTGGATGTCATTGATAACGGGATCACATCATTAGGAGAATGATGTGATGGACAAGACCCAATCCTAAGCATAGCATAAAAGATCGTGTAGTTTCGTTTGCTAGAGCTTTTCCAATGTCAAGTATCTTTTCCTTAGACCATGAGATCGTGCAACTCCCGGATACCGTAGGAGTGCTTTGGGTGTGCCAAACGTCACAACGTAACTGGGTGACTATAAAGGTGCACTACGGGTATCTCCGAAAGTGTCTGTTGGGTTGGCACGGATCGAGACTGGGATTTGTCACTCCGTGTGACGGAGAGTTATCTCTGGGCCCACTCGGTAATGCATCATCATAATGAGCTCAATGTGACTAAGGCGTTAGTCACGGGATCATGCATTGCGGTACGAGTAAAGAGACTTGCCGGTAACGAGATTGAACAAGGTATTGGGATACCGACGATCGAATCTCGGGCAAGTAACATACCGTTTGACAAAGGGAATTGCATACGGATTGATTGAATCCTCGACACCGTGGTTCATCCGATGAGATCATCATGGAACATGTGGGAGCCAACATGGGTATCCAGATCCCGCTGTTGGTTATTGACCAGAGAGGCGTCTCGGTCATGTCTGCATGTCTCCCGAACCCGTAGGGTCTACACACTTAAGGTCCGGTGACGCTAGGGTTGTAGAGATATATGTATGCGGAAACCCGAAAGTTGTTCGGAGTCCCGGATGAGATCCCGGACGTCACGAGAGGTTCCGGAATGGTCCGAAGGTGAAGAATTATATATAGGAAGTCCAGTTTCGGCCACCGGGAAAGTTTCGGGGGTTACCGGTATTGTACCGGGACCACCGGAAGGGTCCCGGAGGTCCACCGGGTGGGGCCACCTATCCCGGAGGGCCCCGTGGGCTGAAAGTGGAAGGGAACCAGCCCTTAGTGGGCTGGGGCGCCCCCCTTGGGCCTCCCCCCATGCGCCTAGGGTTGGGAACCCTAGGGGGGGAGCTTCCCCCTTGCCTTGGGGGGCAAGGCACCCCTTCCCCCCCACTTGGCCGCCGCCCCCCTTGGAGATCTGATCTCCCAAGGGCTGGCGCCCCCCCCCCAGGGGTCCTATAAATAGTGGGGGGAGGGAGGGCAGCAACACACAGCCTTGGGCGCCTCCCTCCTCCCCTGCAACACCTCTCTCTCTCTCGCAGAAGCTTGGCGAAGCCCTGCCGGAGACCCGCTACATCCACCACCACGCCGTCGTGCTGTTGGATCTCCATCAACCTCTCCTTCCCCCTTGCTGGATCAAGAAGGAGGAGACGTCGCTGCACCGTACGTGTGTTGAACGCGGAGGTGCCGTCCGTTCGGCACTCGGTCATCGGTGATTTGGATCACGGCGAGTACGACTCCGTCATCCACGTTCATTGGAACACTTCCGCTCGCGATCTACAAGGGTATGTAGATGCACTCCTTTCCCCTCGTCGCTAGTAGACTCCATAGATGCATCTTGGTGAGCGTAGGAAAATTTTAAATTATGCTACGATTCCCAACAGTGGTATCAGAGTTAGGTCTATGCGTAGTTTCTATGCACGAGTAGAACACAAAGTAGTTGTGGGCGTAGATGTTGCCAATTCTTCTTGCCGCTATTAGTCTTATCTTGTTTCGGCGGCATTGTGGGATGAAGCGGCCCGGACCGACCTTACACGTACGCTTACGTGAGACAGGTTCCACCGACTGACATGCACTAGTTGCATAAGGTGGCTAGCGGGTGTCTGTCTCTCCCACTTTAGTCGGAACGGATTCGATGAAAAGGGTCCTTATGAAGGGTAAATAGAAATTGGCATATATCACGTTGTGGTTTTACGTAGGTAAGAAACGTTCTTGCTAGAAACCTATACAAGCCACGTAAAAACTTGCAACAACAATTAGAGGACGTCTAACTTGTTTTTGCAGCATGTGCTATGTGATGTGATATGGTGTAACACCCTGAGAATCATGCTACAGTAACCCCCTGTGATTAAGCTAATCATATTGCTAAACAGGGCTAGATCACATTTGAACCACACCCTTGTCAAACTCCTAGTTCAAACCTCAATTAAATTTAAAAGTGGAAAATAAAAGTTTTCAAAAATTCAAACAAAAATGTTCAGTGGGTTCTAAATAATACACTGGTAATTATGGTGGAGAAATCACATTTTTATAAAATGTCTAAATACTTTTAAATGAAATAAAACAAAAAAGGAAATAGACAAATAAGAGAAAACAGAAAACAAAACAGAAAAAGA